>NW_022883558.1:0-36926 GCF_011952255.1 Bombus vosnesenskii
TAAAGAAGAAAGCGAAGTCGATAGAAACGTGGGGTCAAATTTGAAATCATTTCTCGATTATGTGGAGGTTGATTAAACGCGTTGGTGTATATAGTGATGAGACGAGTTGATATTTGGTGTAGTCAAATGTATTTAAAACTATCGGCAGTACTCTTCTAACGATCTCCCTCTAACGAATTTAAATTCGACTTCGGTTGACGGTTGCGCGTAGCGGCGATATTGTTCTGTCCGGAGTTCGTTTATTATCAAGTTTCGTACCTCGAGACGGTATCAATGCCCCGAGGCAAAACAACAACATGAGTTACTCTCGATTCGCATCGTCCTATGACTCATATGCCGCTACAATATGCAATCGAATAAAGTGATAAATAGCTTGCAGATGTTTACGCGTCTCTGAAAATGTTAAAAGATATAACACGTTTAACGCGAAGTATTCGTGATAATATTCGCTGCAATTTGAAATATCTGCGTGCAGTCTCGTAGGTTTTGAATAAAAATTTATCTTTTATCGAAAGATACATACATGTTTTGGCCTATATATAGCTTTGTACTCTTGTAACCTAAAAGAGAAGTCGAAAAAAAGTGATGTTAACTCTTGCAGTAAAAAATTCATTTATGTCAATACTACATTTAGAAATGCACCAAGAGAAGCAAGACAAATTATTGACGAAACACAGGATAGTCATTTCCGATCCAAAAGAAAAACGCAACTAAAATAATATGTAGATAGCTATTAAGGCAATAAATAATAAAGTCATTGAAATGATCCATCATTTCAAACTAATATCGCTTCTCTTTACTTCAGAACTGCTATAAACATTTTAAATATCATTTATGTCTTGGTTCCCTTGCGAAGTTCTCGAAGAATTCGTCAAATGATGTCATGAACAATATAAATAATCGTAAAAAATCTATATTTGTGTTTAAAAAATAGGCGAATAAAGAGAAATAGGATAATCGAGACCGGTGAAAAAGGATCAACCAAAATCCCGCATCTGATACAAGCGGAAGAGAAATCAATTTCTATCATGTCGCACGGCGAACAAGAACGCAAATACGGAATCTTTTGTATAATACTACTCCAAACTCTGTTGAGTCGCAGTAATAATAATAATCGGGTGTTGACTTCTGCTCGTTTTTACTTGAAGTTTGCTCGTTACCTCTTTGAAATTTGGTGGATCGTTTTCTGTCGAAACCCGTTCCATCTGACGTTAAAATCAATAAAAACAATATTACGATAAAGACTTTTATCTCCATTGTTGTCAACTTCCGTCAAGTCTTCGTTTTCTGCTCGCTGAGTATAATACGGATTCCCAAAAACTTTCTTTGTATGAAATTTTACTAATGTACATTTATCGAACATTGCACATTTTAAAATAGGTTATCATTATAAGATTAAAAAAAAATAGCTAAAAATATCTTGAAACAAAAGAAACCAATTTTGAAGTTTGTTAGCCCGGAAATGTCATGGTAGGAAGGTATACTTCGATATTACTTTTACTATCGATAGGCGTCGCCGTCGTTGCTGTTATCATATACGAGACACAACAAATCACGAAATTGACAAATCACCGGTGATCTCCTCGAGTCGCAGTTCGAACGTTTCACAAATAAGTTAAAGAATTAAACTTTAGATATAGTGGTAAAATTTATTGTATGAATCCAACAGAGTGACGGTTCAGGGTGTTATAACAAAGAGGTATAGAACGCTGATTTGGGAGACTTCTTGTACTGAGGTTTTAGTCCCTCTGAAGCGGTTATCGTCGGGTGTATATCAGAGGCGCCTATCCGTTGCTATCTGGTTATTGTTTCGATAGCTGTGGCATGTAGGATGTTTTGTCTACTCTATCTATTCTAAGCGTGTGATACTGTCGACGATTCGCCTGTGCATGATTATACATTGAGTAAACGGATAGCCTGAGTTGGAGTTTTGATGATTAGGATAATCGAAATAATTCATAGCCATGGTAATATTTTAACTAATTTATTTTGTTGTCTTTTATAGGCCACTGCAATGAGAAAAGAATTCCTGAAGCCAAAGAAAATGATACACCCAAATAGCAGAAAGTCTATCGCTATTACGAAAAAAGCCAAAAAGTAAATACAATTACTATTAAATTATGTGATTTTGTTATGTACATTTCATTTATTTTATATGATTATATAATACTTTTGTGTAATAAAGAAGGAAATGGACAATGTGTTTTGTTTCAGAATATCAAATAGACAGAAGGCAGAAATGTCCTGCTTGATAAAACAGAATTCAATAGGAGAGAAAATATCGTGGATCAGAAACAATATGATTCCAGGCGTGTGACCCTATACTCCAGAGATAACTGCAAGTTTGTTAGAAACGGAGGTAAAACAAAAATGTATACACATGATGATACAGAGATTGTACATTAAAGATGTGATTAGTTATAGTTCTATATTTGATCCAAAGGTATGTAGCAAGAAATGATGAAGAAATGGAAGAAATTACTATTAAAAGGTCTATAGGTAGCAACAGGAGTAGACAGCATGCTAGGAGGGAACATATAATTAGAGTAGAAAGAACTAGGAGAATATCATACACGTGGAATAGGTAAAGAATTACAGCCAAATTTATTTTCAATATATCCTGATGTACAAACCCTCCTTTATTTTTCAGAAATTTCTGATATTTTAAATGCAACTCAGTGTGAAATGTTATTGAATTGGAATAATGAATTACAGTGTGCGAATAATTTTAAATTTATAAGGTTTGGCGAGAAAGATTTAAAGAAAGTATTAGAGCTAAGAAAAAGAATGAAAATAAGCCATATTAGACTATCCAAATCTCTATTAGCTATGCCTGTAAACAAGAAGAATTTATTCAGCAAGCCAATTGATTTAGATGAAAATAGTGTAATGGAAATAGAATAAATTCTGTAGATATGTCTTTTTATCTTTCATCTCTATTTAAAAACAAGAAAACAGAAGAAAAGCGAACAGTTTCGTCCTTTTTTGTTTGCGAAATGCTAGAAACCGTATTTCGTCTTGCTCTTATCTCCCACGAGAAACAGTCACGTCACAAGATACAAGAGTACGATAGAAGAGAAAAGAAAATGTTCGATTGTGAAATATACAACAAAACTGAAACATGCAGATGAATCACGTGCACGTTATGAATATTCTGCATCGTTTCTCCGCCTTTCCTTCATTTTTTTCGCTAGCTGCTCCATTATTTAAGAACGAAGATATAGTAATTACTCTCAAAGTTGTACATTTCGAAATGGTAGGAAAATCAATAGTACAATGATAAATATACGATTTTAAAAGCTTTTTAGATTTCTTACATACTTAGCATTAATCAAATAGCTTAGTATATAAAAGAGTTTACTTATGTCGCATGTTATAAATGCAGCTGCGTTCGTTACAACAATTCCAATTCCAAGGAATTTCTCTCGAAGATCGCAGTGAAGAATTTGCTTTGTTAAATTATTACTGGTATACTTCGTCAACTTGTGGTATATCGATACAATTTGTCAACCATCACTTTTAATAGCTTCTCGCTAATAAAAACATTTCGTACCTATTTAATAAGAAGCAGTATATTCTTAATTATTTAGAAATTTAGTTAATGATGTTTAAAAATACGAATATGTTTAAAAATTATAATGTAAATATATATATTTCATTTCATGTTTTACTAATATATCTCTAATTTAGATTAAATATCTGAAACTTGAAAGAAACTTTTAAAACTTTCAATACATCGCATACGTTTCAAATTTAGTGCATAGTTACATATATATATACGATCGATCTTACTCGATCATCTTACTCGAAGAACAGGGTCTGCGTGTGGCGAGCTACGGGACAGGGACCGTTGGAATGTTTACTGTCGAGTGTTACAACTATTTCCTTCTTAAGGAGAGCTATAGAATTATTCCATGCCTTTGTTAGACAAAGCGTTCATCCTGTGACCGCGGCTACGTTCGGCGACTGACTGTCGCCTCGAGCCAAAGCTCATTATCACAACTCTCGAACAATTACAATCGGATTGAATAACTACAATTGTTCACTTACAGCTATAGTAGACTCTAGGTTACAATGTTGCGGGATTATCCAAAATTCCAAAGGCTCCGGTGTTCTTTCATCTCCGACAAATATATTATGGTATAGTTCCTATTTTCCGACCGCATGGAAGGCTAATAAAGATGGAAATATGGTCGAGAACTGGCGACCAATTACGATTGGCCCAATTCTAGGCCGCATTTTCTCATCAAACCTCGATGGGCGGCTAAGACGGGGTATAGATCAAAATATAAGGCTGTTGAGATATGTGTAATTTTCTGTGCTGGACTGAGTTAAGTAGTAGAAATACTTATATGTATATATCAGTGTGTGGAAGTATGTGTGTGTGCGCAGCGTCTCGAAACAAAGGAATGTAAACAGTCAGTCGGTTAATAGTCGTCGATGAAGAGTCGGGTGTAGAAGGTGCTGAGACGCGTGCAAGTGTATCGATAAATATATATAGAATCGTCCATGTAATAAATATATCATTATTTTAGTAATAACTGTCAATATAAATTTAATGTTCCTATAACATTATTTCGGCTTCAAAGATCCACAATTCTCAACATGGTAGAAGATCGTGGTTGCCGAGATTTAAGGTTATGGAACCACGTGTAACCGGGAGTGAATGTATAAAAGTCGATTTATAAAAAGGAATAAAAAATTGGAAATAAGTTCTGAAGAGATAAAAAGGCTATTGGTAGAACAAATAAAAAGATTTTGGATAATAAAGAGAATTATTTTTTGAAAAAAAAAAAAGGTGTGAATATAGAAAACGAATCAAGATGCCAAAGGACGACGAAATTAAGGTTCAAATATTCGATGGACGCGATTACAGAATGTGGAAGAAAAGAATATTAATGTATCTAAAGTGTAAAAAATGTTATGAACCGGCTACACGAGAGAAAATGGACACGGATGCGCAAGATAAGTGGGATGAAAAGAATCAATGGGCGATGAACTACATCTATAGTAGTATAACGAATGAGCAATTAGAATTTGTTGGTGATCAAGACACTGCTTTAAAAATAATGCAAAAGTTTGATGAGATGTATATGAAGGAATCAACAGCAGTGCAAATTTGTATAAGAAGTAGACTAGACATGATGAGGTTGAAAGACTTTGAAGAATCAAATTCATTTTTCACGAAATTTGAAAAAACTATCAATGAATTAAAGAGTGCCGATGCAAATGTAAGCGAACGTGAAAAACTCGACTACATGCTGAAAGCACTACCAGAATCATTGAGCTATGTTGGTGACTTAATCGACTCAGTGAAAGAAAGTGATCGGACTTGTGAATTTTTGAAAAATAAAATTATAATGTGAGAAACGCGTAGCAAGAAAGAAAGTGATAGAACAAAGTCAAATGTATTTACAGCCGAAAAAAAGGACATAAAGTGCTATGGCTGTGGAAAGTACGGTCACATGGCAAAAAATTGCACAAACACGTATAGAGGCGGAAACAATGGCGCAAACAATGGAAGAACGCAACAGCAAGGAGGTGCGTATCAGCCGCAGTAGAATAGGGGTCGCGGCGGACGAAGTTTTGGCCAAAGAAGACGAGGATACGGCCAACGAGGATTTGGCCAACGAGGACAAAGCAGAGGCCGGCAACAACGCTACTACGAGGCAAGTCAACACGACGCAAATTATTCACACAACGAGGGCTACGACGACCAAGAAATTGGATCTTTCCTAACGAGAGTAGAGCGCGAAAATAATAAAAATGAAATTACGGTATGTACTAGCGATACGCGAAAAATAGATTGGATATTGGATAGTGGATGTTCAGATCACATTATATATAATGACTCTTATTTTGTTGAGTACGAAAATTTAAAAAACCCGATAAATGTGAAGTTAGGAGACGGTAGAAGTCTAAAAGGAACAAAAGTCGGAAAAATTTTAACTTACTTTGAAGTAAACAAAAGGAGGATTAAAATTACAATGTCTAATGTATTTTACGTGAAAGAAATGGATAATAACTTAATTAGCCATGCGAGAGTAACGAATGAAAATAAGATAGTCTCAGCAGGAAATACTTTAAAGATATATAACAAATACAGAAAGTTGATAGGGATAGCATTCAAAGATCATGGTTTATATAAGATAAGTAGTTACATTGAAAGGCAAGAATCTCATGCTAAAAATGTAGAAATGTACCCTTCCAAAATAACCGTAGAAGAGCACGCGAGATTTTAGAATTAGTACATACCGATTTAAATGGACCTCATAATAATACCGGGTTTGATGGATCCAAATATTTCTTGACATTTATAGATGACTACAGTAAGTGTGCATTGATTTATACTTTGAAATCAAAAGGTGAAGTTTACAATTGCTTCCTTGATTACATAAACAAAGTCGAAAATCTTACTGGTAAAAAGATAAAGAGATTAAGATACGATAATGGAAAAGAATATATGAACAAAAGCATGTACAATCTAACTAGGGAAAAGGGAATTGTCGTAGAACCATGCCCACCTTATGTTCACGAGTTAAATGGAACAGCTGAGCGCTACAATAGAACAATCATGAATTCCGCTAGATGCTTATTACATGATTCAAAGCTGAATATTAAATATTGGCCGGAAATAGTTAGAGCCGCGGCGTACTTAAAAAATAGAACCGTTACAAACACATATGAAAATAAAACACCATTTGAAATATTTTTAAAAAGGAAACCGAATATAAATAATTTAAGATTGTACGGAAGTAGAGTTTTCGTAAGAATACCCGAAGTTAAAAGAAATTCGAAATGGGACAAAAAAAGCAGACACTGGGATACTTGTAGGTTATGAAAACAATGGATATAGGATACTAGTTAATAATAAAATTGTAATTGCAAGACACGTAGAATTTATAGGTGAAGATGATAATTTAGTAGGATTTCGAGGAGAAGATGGACCAGGCAATGAGACAGAAAAGGTTTTTGACGAACATTCGGATGTAAACGAAAAGGTCGAGCAGGTTGCAATAAAAAAGGAGAGAAATTTAAGTAACGAATCAGAAGAAAAACTTGAGGACACAGAAAGTAATTTGAGAAGGTCAGGACGGGAAAGAAAGAAACCTCAAAGATATGGTCAAACGAGCTCATATTTCATTTATGTGAATATAGTTAGTGCACACAGTCCTATGAAACCTATGAAGAAGCTTTAAGTGGAGATGACAGCGGTTCATGTAAAGAAGCAATGGATCGAGAAATGAATAGTTTAATGAAAAATAAGACCTGGCAATTAGTAGAAAAACCAAAAGACAAAAAAGTATTAGACTTGAAATGGATATATACGAATAAATCTGATAATCGTAAGAAAGCGCGACTAGTTGTTCGAGGCTTCCAACAAAAAGAAGTACTGGAAGATTTATACTCTCCAGTAGCAAAAATGCAAACGTTGAAGTTATTACTATCTTATTGTTGTCAATATGGTTTGACGATTATGCAAATGGATGTAGAAACAGCTTTCTTAAACGGAACTATAAAATCGGAAGTATTTGTAAAACAACCTATAGGTTACGACGATAAAAGCGGGAAAGTATGTAAATTATCAAAAGCGTTATATGGATTGCGTGAAAGTTCAAGAGCTTGGTATGAATGTTTCGACGAATATATGAAAAAATTAGGATTTCAAAGAAGTAAGAGCGATTATTGTCTGTATATGAAGTATGAGAGCGATGATGTTATATATTTAATTCTATTCGTAGACGACTTATTAATATGTGGAAAAAACATAAGAAAAATCGATGAAATTAAAAAAAAATTGTCAAACAAATTTTTGATGAAGGACTTGGGTGAAGTAAAGACTTACTTAGGAATAAACATTGAATACGATAATAAGAAGTGTGAGATGAAACTGGATCAAAGTAGTTATATAGAGTCATTAGCGAAACATTATAATATAGAAAACAGTAAATTATATTTTACACCAATGGAACAAAACTTAAGTTTAGAACCCGCACAATCAGCTTTAGACGATATAAGATATAGAAATCTCATAGGAGCTTTGTTATATATTAGTACTGGAACAAGATTAGACGTTAGCTATAGTGTAAATTATTTAACTCGATTTCAAAACAGTTACAACGAGACCCACTATAAATATGCAGCACAAAAAATTAAGGAGGTGTGTTGAGATATGTGTAATTTTCTGTGCTGGACTGAGTTAAGTGCGTAGTAGAAATACTTATATGTATATATCAGTGTGTGGAAGTATGTGTGTGTGCGCAGCGTCTCGAAACAAAGGAATGTAAACAGTCAGTCGGTTAAGAGTCGTCGATGAAGAGTCGGGTGTAGAAGGTTCTGAGACGCGTGCAAGTGTGAATCGATAAATATATATAGAATCGTTCATGTAATAAATATATCATTATTTTAGTAATAACTGTCAATATACATTTAATGTTCCTATAACATTATTTCGGCTTCAAAGATCCACAATTCTCAACAAAGGCACAAAGGATTTACATCCGAAAGTGGATGTAAAATCAATATTGACCTAATGAGCGCAGCCTTAAATTATAGTAAAAGAAATCGAAGGGGAATTTTCACAATATTGGACATCTCTAAGGCCTTCGATACTATACCCCATTCAGCTATAAAACCATGTCTGGCGAGAAAAGGCGTTCCGACCCCCATAATTGAAATTATAAATGAAATGTACAAAGGATGTAAAACTACGATCAAAACGAATAATAATATAGAGGTCGAGGTAGAAGTTCTCAGAGGAGTCAAGCAGGGTGATCCTTTATGACCGCTGCTATTTTACTTGTGTCTCGAACCGCTGCTTGAAGTAATCGAAAAGAATATCGGAGGCATTAATATAAATGAAGGGAACAAAGTCTCTGTGTTGGCCTTCGCAGACGATATCGTCTTGCTTGGTGAAAATACGAGGGCGGCACAAAGCCAGATAGACGAGCTTCAGAAATACCTGGAGAGGTCGGGGCATGAAAATATCAGCAGAGAAAAGTCAAATGTTCCAGGTAATAGCGAAAAAGACACCTGGTTTATTAAAGACCCGGCAATAAAAATTGGTAAATTAAGGATACCCGGAAGAATCCCAGAAAGAGCCTTCAGGTATTTGAGTGCTAAAGTTGCGAGTGGGGGAGGCATGAGGTAGATTTGTCCCATATCACGAATATACAATACAAGCAGGCGATAGAGAATCTGATTCGAAATTATAAGCCGCAGAAAACGCTCGAAGTAGGGGTTGAAATGAATCTAATATTACAAAATGATCTTCCCGATTATGAAAGACCGCGAAGGTTATCCCCGCAAGATAAGGTCGAAGTCAACGGTCAGATCAAAATGTGGCTGAATGACGGAATAATACGCCAGTCACATTCCGACTATGCAAGCCGGATCGCGTTGATTGAAAAAAAAGATGGTTCAACTAGAATTTGCGTCGACTATAGGCGACTGAATCGAAAGGTAGTGAAAGACAGATACCCGCTACCCTTGATCGAGGATCAATTAGATTTGTCACAGGGATCGATAGTATTCAGTACGTTGGACCCCAAGAATAGATTCTTTCGTGTTCATGTCGGAGAAAGTAGCAGGAAATATACAGCATTTACAGTTCCTACAGTATGAATTTATTAGTGTGCCGTTCGGATTATGCAATTCACCAGCTGTTTTCCAGAAATTCATAAACGCAGTTTTCAAAGGATTGATCGTGACAGGGCATGTGCTGACATGGCAACCTGATGAAAAGCATCCTGTCTTCCTTGGAGCAGTGTGGGGATCACAGGGAAACAGGAAGAAGGAGAAGGAGAGAGCCTGTCGAGGTTAAAAAAAGGGCAGACAGGGCAGAGATGAAGAGAGAAGTGACGATAGCTAAGGGCGGATACCCAAAAAGAAAGATAGTATCGCCGGCTGAAATTATGAGAGTTGGGGAGTATAAGAGGCCCCGAAGAGGAGAGGTCACATACGCCGAGGCGTGTGGGAGGGAGAACAGAGCGATAAGGGATGACTTCAGCGAGGACTCCGAAGGGTGGATGAGGGTAGAAAAAAGGAAGAGGAAGAGGAAAGCTTCCTTAGAGCAAGCTACCCCGATGGTGCGTCCGGGAAATAAACGGCAGGTTGGTGCCGAAGAGAGAGCGTACCAAGGAACAGGAGGAGGAAGGAAGCCATTCTAATTAAGGTGGAGGAAGGGAAGGTTGCGAATGGCTTCATGTTTATAAGAGGATAATGGAGGTGAGGAGTTCATTGGAGGGAGCCACGGGGGTCCGTAGGACGAGAGCGGGCCTAATTGAATTCGATAGGACGGTGGTGGTTAGCGAGGAGGCGGCCAAATTGAGAGCCGCCTTGAGTGATAGTACGAAGGTGGCCGCTCTGGTGAACAGGGCGACCCTACAAATAAGGAACATCGATCCCCTCACCAGCAAAGAAGAGCTGGTGGACGAGATCAGGTCGCAGTCGGCAATTGAGGAGAATGCGGATATAGAAGTCAAATCTATAAAAGCGGCACCATGGGGCACGCAAGAGGCGGTGGTGGTCCGCCCAGCGAGTGGAGTGCCTAGTGACGAGAGAGAGGAGGCTGAGAACGGGGTTAACGATAGCTTCTGTAAGGCAGTTAGCTAATATTCGGCGTTGTTATAGGTGCCACATGTTGGGGCATGTGGCGGCAGGGTGTACTGTTGCATGTCATGGCAGGGAGTTGTGTAGGAGGAGCGGCAGCGCTGAGCATATAATGAGAGATTGTGATAAAGAGCCGAGATGCGCAATGTGTCTGAAACATGGTGGCATAAATGCAAGGCATGTAACGGGTTCGTTGGCGTGCCCTATGGAGCGTTTAGGTGTTAGGAATAGACGGGGGCCCAGTTAGGGTTCTACAAATAAATCTAAATAGATGCAGGCTTGCGCAAGACCTAATGATGCAGTGCGTATGCGAAAGCAGGGTGGACATTGTGGTCATCTCCGAGCCCTATAGGCAGTTGCCATTTTGGTTTAATGACGAGGGTGGGGATGCATCGATATGGGTCACCCTGTTTAATGGAAAACATGCGGCAAGCGAGACCCTGATAAGAAATGTAGGGATTGTAGGGTTCAGGGTTTGTGACGTATTTTGCGTCAGTGGGTATTGTTCCTCTAATAAGAGTAAGGGCCAGTTCAACGATTATTTGAAGGAACTGGAAGGGATCATAAAGGAGGGGAGAAAAAGAGCACCGGCGATTATGGTTGCCGGTGACTTTAATGCAAAATCCTCGGTGGGGGGGGGGGGTCTAAGACGGACCGTAGGGGAACATGTCTGCTGGACGTTACAACGAGGAACGAGCTTATACCTATTAGGACGACGGGAAACTATTCCTTTCTGAGAAATGAAAGGACTAGTTTCCCGGATATACTTAGTGTTAATAGACGAATAAGGCTGAGTTGGAGGGGGAGTAGGGTCCTAGGTTGGTACTCAGCCTCTGACCATTTTTATATTGAGCATAAGTTTAGGGATAATATTAAGCGAGTGGAGGGTGGCGCCTTTAAATATTTGACAAAAGAGATGGATGTAGAGGGTTTTTTAAACAAATATGACGGAGTCTATGACGAACATGGTTTTAAATTTGACGAGACGGCATGCGGCGAAGGGCTGCACATGAGTCTGGAGCATACGTGTGCCGTGGACTTGAAGAGGAGATACGCGGCGAGTGCGAAGAGGAGCGCCAACTATTGGTGGAGCTAGAAAGAGCTAGAAAAAGAGCCCAGCGAGCGGTGGCAGCCCGCAAGGATGATGCCGAGGTCCTGGTGGCCGAATTCAAGGATGCTAGGAGGCGGCTGAAAAGGGCGATCGGGCGTAGCAAGGAGGAGAGTTGGAAGAAGCGAACTGCACAGGAAGAGACATCGATCCTACCTGGCGAAGAAGGAGGGTTAGGCATCGAGGAAGTAGACATGAGGATGGCCGTTGGGAAATGCGATTCCAGGAAGGCGGCTGGAGTGGATGGGATTCCTGGCACTGTAGTGAGAATATTGGCGGAGCAAAAGCCTAGCGTTCTCCTGACAGTGCTCAACGGAATTAATACCTATGGAAAAATACCGGCGGTATGGAAATAGGCTAGGGTGGTACTAATACCCAAGCCTGGCAAAGATCCTGCGACGTCATCGGCGTATAGGCCGATTAGCATACTGTCGGCGTTGAGAAAGGTGTGGAAGCACACGCTGAAAATGCTCATCGAAAGGAGCGTTGGTCTGGATCTCTTTCATAGGGACCAGTATGGCTTTCTTCATAAAGGAGGGGGACTCTTGAAGCCCTGGATAGGACGGTCGCAGTTGCTGAAGAGTGCAGAAGGAAGGGCCTGGCGTGTGTTCTGGTCGCCCTTGATGTGAAGAACGCCTTCTACACTCTAAGGTGGGAGAGGATAATGGAGGAGGATCGAAGGAGACGGCTACCGGGACGGCTACAGGAGTTGTTAGCGGACTATCTGGCTGAGAGGAGAATACTGATACACTGTCGTGACGGTGTCGTAGGGAGGAACGTCTACACGGGGGTTCCGCAGGGATCGGTCTTAGGACCGTTACTGTGGAATCTCGTGTATGACGAGGTGCTGGAAGCGCTGGACCGGGAGAAGGATACCGAAGCAGTAGCGTTCGCCGACGATCTGGCGGTTCTACTCAAGCTCTGAGGGTTCCACGGCGTCAATGAGAAGATAAAGGCGATCATAGCCTTGGCCACTAGGTGGTGCTGCGAGACTGGAGTGCACCTGGCCAGGGAGAAGACGGAGGTTATCCTCTTAACAAGGAAGAGTATACCGACGATTTTTAACTTCGACGTGGGGGATGGGGGCGAGATTTCCACTAGCCGTGTTGTGAAGTACTTAGGGGTAGTGTTGGATAGTGCTAGGGGATTCTCCCCCACCTCAAAGCAGTTTGTGATAAAGCGGAACGGTTCTTGGGCGCTATACGGAGCCTACTCCCAGACGTCGGCGGGCCCAACGATTTAGTCAGGAGACTGTATTATGGTATCTGGGAGTCTGTGGTTCTATATGACGCACCGATATGGGCCTCCTCCCTGGGAAGAGAAACAAATAGGACGATCATGAGAAGGGCATAAAGGGCGGCGTTGATCCGTATGTCTACCGCCTACCGTACGGTGTCACATGGGGGTCTGTGTGTGCTTACCGGTAGCATGCCGATTTACATCAAGGCATGGTTGCGGTGGAAGCAGTATGGAGTGAAGAGGCGGATCAACGAGAGCCCTGAAGAAATGGCACATGTTGGGCAAGGAGAAATGAAGGATTTGGAGACGGAGGCAGAGGACAGGTGGAGATTGGAGTGGGCGTTCCACAACCCCACAATTGAACTACGAGACTGGTAGAAGATCCGCTGATCTTCTGCAAAAGAAAGAGGAAGATCAACTACCATACAGATGCAGATCCTTACGTAACACGGTATCTTTAACTGGTACCGTCATAGGATCGGCAAAGAGTCGCACACCAGTTGTTGGGATTGTGGTGCGGTGCTGGATGACGCCGAACATGTGCTCTTTTGGTGCCCTAGATGGACGGAGGAGAGAACGGAGTTGGAGGTCGCGATCGGTGAAGACTTTAAATTGGAGAACCGGGCCGTTGAGAAGATGGCCGCGGAGGAGCGGTTTTGGGATAGGTTTTATGATTTCTGCACAAAGGCGATGAAATGCCGGCTTTCTAAAGAAAGGGAGATGGAGGTCAGGAGAAAAAGGGAAGAAAGGAGGAGAAGAAGGACCAGAGCGTGTTGCGAAGTGGGCAATTCTTTTAGAGCAATTCAATTAGGCCAGGGAGGAGCATACTGCACATCGACGCGCTAAGTCGAAATCCGTTGCTCATGGTCATGCTGCTAGACGAGGACGAACAAAGGATTGTTGCACGGCTAAGGAAGCCGCATTTGCAAGAAGATAATCTGCGGTAGATCCGGGACAACATCGAACAGCACGAAGCTGGCGGATACGTTTCAAAGGACGAAGTTTTGTACAAAGAAATAAAGGAGATACCATTGCTGGGCGTGCCAAAGTCAATGCAGACTCGAGTGGTTCGACGAGCTCACGAACACGGCCATCTGGGCATCACTAAAACGGAAGCGTTATTAAAAAGGGACTATCGGTTTGTGGGCATGCGCGAGAAGGTGGATAAGGTAGTGCAGAGTTGCATCGATTGTATCCTTGCGGAGAAAAAATAAGGAAAACGAGAGGAGTTCCTGAACCCTATTGACAAGGAGGAGTTGTCATTTGACACTTATCGTGTCGATCATCTTGGACCATTGCCATCTACGAAGAAAAGGTACCGGTATATCTTCGTGGCGATTGATGCCTTCACAAAGTTCGTTTGGTTGTATTCCACAAAATCAACAAGTTCTGCGGAAGTTATTCGCCATTTGAGGAAGCAGTCTGTAGGTTTCGGAAATTCGAGAAGAATTATCTCGGATCGCGGGACGATATTCACAGCCGTTGCCTTTGAGGATTATTGGAATGAGAAAGGTATACAGCACGGCTGGACTACAATGCACAAGTAGAAAGAGTGAAACGGACGCTTAATCCCCTATTGACGAATTTGTCTGCGCCAACACCAGACAAGTGGTTACACCTAGAGATAGCGCAAAGGTATTTGAACGCAACCACCAGCAGAAGTACGAATGTTACCCCGTTCCAACTCTTGTTTGGAACGCGGATGAGAATGCGCGCAGCTGGTCGAAGACGAGTGGGCCGTGATGTTCTAGGAGGAGCGAGATCAGCTACGCGTAAAGGCAAAAAAACGGATCGAGGAAATTCAAGCTAAAAACAGACGGACGTTTAACAAGAGACGTAAAGAGGCAACAGCGTATAAGACAGGAGATTTAGTGGCGATCGAGAGGACGCAGGTCCTGGTCCGAAGTTGCAGTCGCAGTTCCTTGGGCCGTACCGCGTGGTAAAAGTCTTGCGGAATGACTGCTATGTGGTACAACGAGAGGGCGAACACGAAGGGTCACGAACAACAACCACGGCGGCTAATCGCATGAAATGGTGGGACGTTGTTGAAGTCAGAGGTGAGGGTGAAATTAGTGATGATGAGCACATCCGAGGGCAGATGTGATTGTCAGGTACGGCCGAATGTAGTATCATGCACGAGGGGCCTAAGAGGTGTTGTGCGGATCGTAAACAAGCGGTTGCCTAGGTGTGAATTATAAACAAGCGGTTGCTCAGCATATGCGTACTGGGGCTATGACAAAAGACAAGGGGATGCTAGGGGACGATAAACGAATTAACAGGAGTATGAATTGAGAAGTCCGAGAGTGCGGATTGCGTTATCAAGATGGTGTTGTTAAAAGAGAGTTGAATTTGCGTTGACGAATTGTTAATTAATTATCTAATTGTTTTAATTATTATACGTTTATTGCAATTGGGTCATGTTTAATAACCACTGTTTTCTGTTTAATTAACATCTGTTTAATCCATTTATCATTAATAAACTAATCATAATAATTTACGATATGGACATTTGATAACTAATAAAACAAGTTTAAGTCGTCATATTATCCTTTCTGGGGACGACTCTGAACAGGTATCCAATGTCAAGAGCGCTATAATTGTCCGAATAACTACCGACATTGGCGCTGAGATTATGCGGGAGATAGAGGAGGTGCAGATGTCACTCCTTCTAAAGGCCTGAAGGCTACCTATGTTCATAGGCTCAGGCAGCCATCCCATAAAGTACGACCGGTTAGAATATACGCGCTTCTGCGTGAAACGATGCGTATCCTCGAAAATGAGGTTAATCTCTTCCAGGCGACGGTGGCGAGTCCAACCTTAGGGCGACTTCAAGAGGTGTGGATCATTCCAAGAGGTCTCGTCATTCCGGCAATGAATTTGGGAAGAGATCGCGGTGCCTCAGAGAAGCTCGGACAATGAGATGTCATTCGCATGTCAACGTCGGCGCTCAGAAAATGTCTTATTAGACACTAGTTACCTTCAAAGACAAAGAAATTCTGACCTGGCCTGGCCAAAATAATGCTCTAAAGAAAACCGGCCACGTTGCTGCTATTATCCTTGCGAAAGGCATAGCTACAAGATATCAACAATATTTTACGACAAAGAGCAAGTTAACTCCATTATATTATAAGATTTCTATCGTAAAACGATGTTATCAAAAACTTTTGCACGTAACTGTATATATAAATTAGCAACAAATTAGCAACACTGCGGTTTAAAGACTTACTTCAGGTTAAACACAGACGTTGATTCAAGAATCACCCAAAATTTAATGAGCTAGAGAGGAGCAGAGTTCAGTTCTAAGTTCTGCTGGGTCTGCCATTTAAGGTCTATCTACGGATTGATTGATAAAACAGATTCTAAGGATTTCAATTATTCTACATATTCGAAAGCCTTTCATAATATTATAAACTTTTGTGTTCTAGCTTCCATCATTATAGTATATTATTATGATTAAAATGATTGCCATTTTAGCTATTCTATTAATATTACTATATTCCTTGTACAAATATTGTTATTTGATATTTCTGTTCTTTGATAAATCTCTTTAAAGATAGTAACCTGTAAATTTCTACACGCCCACGATCGCTGTCCACTCTCGATCTTACGAGATACCATTGGAGTAAAGCGCTCGTCTAAAGATCAGTGCCCGCTGGCCAAACACTGAACTTCGTAAATTGCTCCCCAATTGGTTTTCGAATAGAACTCTTTTGCTTGCTGTTACTTCGCAAACAGCTTCAAGGACTGTTCACAATGTAAAGTTGCAGAGGACAACCTCTCTGACGGATACTTCCATCGTGAATCTTTGTTCGCGAATAGAATAGAGTTGGTTCCAAACAGAGGACATAAAAATTTGGCCATGCAGGTCCTAAACCGTAATTCCTTCCATATATCCAATGATTGTTCGCAAACTGTTCAACAGCGTGATCTCGGTGACCGAACTTTCCCTAAACACATTTAATGAATAGCACACTTCAATAACTGTAACTTCAGTAACAATAAAAAAATTAAAAATATGTATACATTAAGATATCTACTAATTATTACACATTATATATGTCGGGTTTACATTAGAATTAGGGTTAGGGGCGTGAAACGAATCTTCGTTTGGGTTACACGTTGTCGTTATGCAATAGAGAAGACATTGACTAGTGCAAATACGATTATTATAGAACCGGACAAGTAACCGTGGTAGTTAGGTACTCGAGAAACTAATGACAATGATCCTAGGTTCAATAACGAATCCGCGGTCGACGGGATGATAGATGGACGTACTCACAAAATCTAAGTCGGACGCGTAATATTCACTGGTCGTAAAGGGTTACTCCTTTCATCAATGAGGTCGCGAGCGAGAATGTCTTTCCCGCCCCGATGATGCCACAGAGGAAAACTATAATGGGGTGTGTCTAAGGACACGAGATCATCGGATTCGTCGAGAAAAGCCTTCGTTCAGAAAGTAAGGGAAATTGGCGTTGCTGCTAATTGGTCAATCTCCATATCGGTGGTTAGAAAAAGATGCTAGCCGCCCTCGAGGGAAAGTTGCTAGTGGGAGACGCCGCTCGTTGAAAAATATGTCTCCCCTATCTTCCCGTAGTTGGGACAAAGACCGTTTGTCTGTTTGAAGGACTTTAGTTAACTAAATCTTAAGATTTATAACGGGCCCTCGAGCTAGCTGAACATGTACTGCGGAGACGCATCGACATCTGGCAATCATCTTACTCGAAGAATAGGGTCTGCGTGTGGCGAGCTACGGGACAGAGACCGTTGGAATGTGTACTGTCGAGTGTTACAACTATTTCCTTTTTAAAGAGAGCTATAGAATTATTCCATGCCTTTGTTAGACAAAGCGTTCATCCCGTGACCGCGGCTACGTTCGGCGATTGACTGTCGCCTCGAGCCCAAGCTCATTATCACAACTCTCGAACAATTACAATCGGATTGAATAACTACAATTGTTCAATTACAGCTATAGTAGACTCTAGGTTACAATGTTGCGGGATTATCCAAAGTTTCAAAGGCTCCGGTGTTCTTTCATCTCCGACATATAAATAAGCGTAGCGACATAGAAGAGAGAGAGAGATAATTCCTTAGTTCAGAGTTCCTCAGTTCCCCAGTTCTTGTTAGTCTTGTTAATCGACGTGTTTGCATTTGTCAATTTGTAAATTATCGCAAATCTATCAAATTAAAATCTTGTAATTAATAAGAGTGAAAACATATTGCGAACGATTCGAGTAACTTCGAGTATTTGAAATTTCAACGACAATTCTGTCAATTTCCAATTAGGATATGAATAAACATTTTTTGTGAAGAATATTTGTCTAATAATATAATAGGATTAAGCGAACATTTATTTTCACCGACTTTAATCCTCTCCCGTGCCAGTACTCCTGCGCGTAGCAGGTTAGCCGAAACGTGGAGTTTAATTGTCAATCGCATTAAATAACAGACAACACTACAATTTAATCTGAATTCAAAAATTAACGGCAACACAACCAAAACGAACCAAACAAAAACGTAACAATATTGATTTCTGATCCGGAGTCTAATAGTAAATTTGTCTTAGTTTTTAAATCTGGGGAGACTATTCTAGCGGTGGGAGTACTTGGAGTTTCGTTCATTTTTATTGAAACAATCCGGAGAGTCCAAATCTGAGTCCGATCCTTGGTGATTTTCTTTTGTCAATTCTTCTCGTATTTTCTTCTCTTTTTGATCCAGCAGGAAGGTTTTCCCACAGTATTTGGTGGTGGTTCCGTTGGTTTTACAGCCGGCTTTACATTCGCTCTGGTTTTTGTTGTAGATCGTGTAGTTGATTTTACGGGGATCGCTGCTCGTGTTTGTTTTACTGGCGTAGGCGCCGGCTTTCTTGCTACTGCCTGTACTCTCGGGCGATTCGGAATATCGTTCCTTCGTGGCTCGCCCCATTCTCCCGAAGGACGTGCCCGGTTTCCCGATTGTTCCGATGCATAGGGTACGATTATCCTAGCGTCTACTCTGGCTTTGAATGTATAACAATCTTTTATCAAATGCCCAGGTTTTTTTGCAATAATTGCATGTTAGCGCATTTTGTCTCGGAGCGTTTGGGCCATTTTGCGGCGGCGATATGGGTCTTCGATCCTGGCGGTTGTTTCCGATGTTTTTACTATTGCTCGGGGGACGAACGTTGTTACGATTGTAATTGTTCGGAGGTGTCGGACGTTGGTATTGCGTTCTGTCGTTTGCTCGTTTTAATTCTCGCGTTGCTTTAACGGCTTGGCGATACGAGTTCTTCTAAAGAATGGTATCCCGCTATTTTTACTCGCAAATATACCTCGTTTGGGAGTCCCTTAACGAAGGCCTCCCTTGTGTCCCAATCTATTGTGTCTTGAACATCCTGAGATATAATACCGTAATCACATCTTTCTCCGTCCATTATTGCTAACCTAAGGTTTCTGACGCGATCTATATAGTCTAGTATGTCTTCCCCCGGTCGTTCCAATATTGTTCCTAATTCTCCCTTATATTCGTTAAGGGATTTCCCTGGGCCGAACATATCCTTTAATTTGTTCCCGAAATCGTCCAAACTGTTTAGCTGACTGTCCTCTACGGCGAGGTACCCGTGCCCGCGAAGCTTATTCATTAATAATTTTACCAATTGAGGCTCCTGATGCCGCGGAATCATGTTTCGTGCGCGCTCGCATGCTCTTAAAAATTGAAATACTGAGGGTCGATGTCTGTCGAATATTGGTACTGACTCGATCGCGTCTTTTAACTTGATTAGTTGGGGCTACCGTCTGTCGGTATTGTCACCTGAGGAATTATCGGCAGTGATACGGGTGTCTCGATTTCCTTTTTTGTTTTGAGTGAACGCATGTCGTCTTGTAATTCATTGGTTTTTGTACTCATGTCGGCTCATTACTCGAAAATTTGCATCACATGCTCTTAGTTTTTCTGACAATGTCAAGAGCATGTCTTCGTTCAATGATTCTAATGGAGTTGCCATATTCTCTATTATATTTTGTCAATAACCGTAAGAACTTTAATCCTCTGTGGAGCGCATCCCACCGCTGCCACGAAAAAAATATTTTAATTGTTATTGTTACGTTTTCAATTGAGTTGTTGTTTTTGTTTTTCTTTTTTTTTATTCTTACTTTCTTGGGCCCGTTACTATAGTAATTTACAATTATATGTATGTCGGAGATGAAAGGAAAGCCGAAGCCTTTCCTTGGAAATTTTGGGAACATCCTCTAGTACCTTAGCCTAGATTTTATTATAGTTGCAATTGCTTAAGATTTGTAATAAGCGAGATTGGGTTCGAGGTGACAATCGGTCGCTGAACGTAGCCACGGTCACGGGATGGATGTTTTATCTAACGGAGGTCTGGAGTGGTTGTATGTGTTTTCCGAGAAATGTGGTTGTGGCGGCATGCGGCCTCGAGAGCGGGCCTAGCCACGTGTGATGTTGCCTCGGAGGTGCCGATGCAATGGGACATACATTGTATTAGTAATCAAAACTCCAGGCAGAAACTGCCTAGCAACGGCGTTTGGAACTTTCTCGATGCTTCCAACGAGTGTGCCTAGCAACGGCGTTTGGAACCTTCTCGATGCTTCCAAACGGGTATAGAAAACAAAATGCAATCGTACAGGGAGAAAAATCTCCACGAGGCTGGCATTCTTGCGATTGCCTTGGAGAGTGATACATCGAGCATTTTCGACGATCGCATTTGCGTCTAAGTTAGTTTCGCTTAGTAAGGAGTTATCCCGGTGACCGTGGATTCGTTTGAACTCAAACATTGCTAATAGTATTATTTAATTTAATTATTCGTAGATCGTATTATTCATTAGGCTTAGTGTTTGTTAGACTTATTATTAGTTGTACCTATTATTTGTTAAGCTTAGTGATAGACCTGTATATACGTGTAAATAAAATCTCGGCTTTGTGAAACGATGGCTAGTCCACATGAAGAGTCGTCGCGCGCCCAAGATTCGAATCGTGATCCGACATGTGTATGTATGTATGTATATGTATGTATATGTATAAATATGTATATGTATATGTATTTATCCGTGTAAGTTGTCGATAATGATATTGTAGTCATCTAGGGGGACAACGGGGCAAGTTATCTTTCCAAAAGCCAGAAAACTTTTTTCGGTTTCGGTAAGATCCATGTAAGCGTTTATACACTCAGTACTGGATGTCGCGGGTTGTATCTGTGACATATCTATATCGCACATTCGGCAATGCTTTGCTGTAGTTCGCTCCGGTACTCCACACAGCAAGTGTGTTGGCGTATCTTCGTGTAATTCTTGATCCTCCGGATCCAATCAGTCTTGACAAATAAAAACATATTGGAACTAGTAAGCAGAGCGGATTAGATGGACGCAACAACTGAATAACAATTCCTCGTAAGCATCCGGGTAGTCCTTAGGTAAGATTCCATCCGGAAGGTATAACAATTGGTTCTTCTGATTGTTAAATTCAACGCCCATTCTGTGTAACAGAACAAAAATATTTTATTATTAACATGTCTCGCTTTATTATGAAGTTTTTGTTGATTCATTTTGTCAGTGCGTCACAATGGGATTTTCCTTTCGGGGTATTGCCTTTATCTTTCAGTGTTTCATATATTCCTTCTAATTCGTCAATCATGGACGGGTTGATAGCTGATTACGATCCAGTTTTCCTTTCTCGTGACTGTTCGTTAACAGATTTTAACATTTTTGCTACTGTGTATTGTATTAATTGTCATTTATTATTTCTTCTTAATCCGTTCACCATGAGTAGTTAAGGGTTTAATAATTTATTATAAGATTTTAATCCATGGTTTGTTTCTCGTGGCTGGTTACAACCCCTCTTCTTCTTGCGCTGGAATACTACTTGCAGTGAATAAAAAATGAACGAAAAAGGATAAACTAAATAAAAGAAAACAAAACAAGATATGCACTGGAACAGTCCGCATGGGAACCTCTGACGAAGATACCTCCGTATGCATCATTAAACGTTAATATCGAAATGACCAAAACCTATGTTCATAACAGTAAATCAAATCAAACACCGGAGGAAACAATCACATGGAAATAGTAATCAAAATCTACGTAATGATAATATACCAAATCAACAATCAAGATGCACAACCCGTCATCCGGAAGCCGACGCTACTCACCGCGTGTCAATGCAAGGGAGAAAAACAACAAACAAAACATATCTTATTAAATAAAATATAAGAATATAGACAAAATCACTCCAATAAAATAACACCCGCTGGGAACACATTTAGGCATATATGCACACATGAATAAATAAGGCACTGTTACCAAGTAAAGTCAAAATCTACACACGGAGCATCAGGATACATTTCACGAAACCTATCTAAACACCATGAGAGTACTTCAGGACAAGTACCCCCCCTTGATCTGAGGAATGGTGGCGTAGGAAAGCCTCCAACACTTGATCAGGAATCTCCTCTGAGAAACGAACCTTCGCGCTGGCATCCGTATCAACCACCGCATGGGGGGCGCGGCGGGCCCAGCGCGCTCTGCCAACGCCACACGGAATCCCAGGCGATCACCCATCCAAGTACTATCCGTGCCCGGCGCTGCTTAACTTTCGTGATCTAACGGGAACGAGTGCACTCAGCGCGGCCAGGGCATTGCCTACTTTCACTTGAACTGGAATGCATTTAACTATGTGTACTGCTTCTCCTGCGACCAAAGCCATGTGTCCTGGAGTTTTGGTTATTGCATACGCAAATTCATCAGGTAATATAGTTGCTAGACTGAATGCATTCTCTATTATTTTCTTTTCCGAGATGCATCTTAGTGTCAATATATCCTGATAGAGTACCGTTATTTGTCTTCTGACAGTTTTTCTACGTAAATGAATTTTGAGTTAACGTATGTGAATATATCCAAATTTTTGACTGCTGTTTTACGTTTGGGTATAAATGTATTTCCTTTAGTCGTTTTTAGGAAAAAGAGCTTGGGGTGTTCTGTGGATAACAGGGTGTATCCGCACAAAGGCTGTTCTCCAGTTTTGGTTAGCACAAAGGTTATTTCTTGAGTCGTAAAGGCAAAACCCGGTAGCGTCGGGTTGCTATTGGTTTTTATTTCTTGAATTTTTGTGGCGATTCCTTCGTACAAGACGTCATATTGCTCGAACTTACATAGGAATAGTGGATGTGGCTGCCAATAGGTGTATCCATCTTCTGAATCCAAACAAGTTCCTTTATTAATAGCGCATTCATTGAACTATTCATTAGACTTATTCATTAGACTAGCACTATTCATTAAACTTATTTAACGAATAGTAAGTTTAATGAATAGTATGATTTACGAATAATAAGTTTAATGAATGCTATTAACAACGTTTTTGTGTTTAAACGAATCCACGGTCAACGGAATAACTCTTTACTAAACGTAGACTAATCTTAGACGCAAAAATACGATTGTTGAAAATGCTCGATGTGTTACTCTCCAAGACAATCGCACGAATGCCAGCCTCGTGGAGATTTTTCTCGCTGTACGATTGCATTTGCTTTCTATACTCGTTTGGAAGCATCGAGAAAGTTCCAAACAGGCCGTTGCTAGGCAGTTTCTAGGCAGTTTCTACCTCGAGTTTGATTATTAATACAATGTATGTCCCATTGTATCGGCACCTCTGGGGCAACATCACACGTGGCTAGGCCCGCTCCCGAGGCCGCATGCCGCCACTACCACATTTCTCGGAAAACCCATACAACCACTCCAGACCTCCGTTAGGCAAAACGTCCATCCCGTGACCGTGGCTACGTTCGGCGACCAATTGTCACCTCGAACCCAATCTCGCTATCACAAATCTTGAACAATTACAGCTAGGATAAAATCTAGGCTAGAGTAGAGGATGTTCCCAAAATTTCCAAGAAAAGGCTTCGGCTTTCCTTTCATCTTCGATATATATAAAAAAAGATAGGCGAATGAACAATACTTTATTCAAAAGGCGAAGTTACACTTCAGTAGCAAAATACAGACTGACTTACTTACTAAAGAACTGGGATCTTTGCCTCCTCACTATGATTCATATATATCACGGGTGGGAGTTCGGTTACTGTCTATTCTCACCGCTATCGCATGACCAGGTGTTGTATGCATATCCTGAGGTCGGCGGATTCCTGGCTTCTGGGCGACGTTACAAACTGATCGATCCCCTAATTTCTGTTACGATAATAGGGGTGGTTCAATTGAGTTTACACTAAATTAACAGGTATAAATTAATGTTTATTTCAACAACTTCGTAAAGAGATAGTTACGCTGGTGCGTATGTACAAGTTAAGTAAACGATTGATTTAAGGGTAGAAACCCGATAAAGGTATGTTGACTATTCTAACGATGAAAAATAAGTAAAGTTCTGTGACGATGCTCTGTCGGAGGAAAGCTAGTGATAGGTGTGTCTAACCATCGGATTTGTTGATGATAATGTTGGTTAGGAGAGCGAGGACAGTAGACATTGCTTCTGATTGAAATTGAACTTCGTATAAGTTGATGGAAATTTTATTGTATAAATCCAACAGAGTGTCGGTTCAAAGTGTTACAACAGAATAATGTGTTGAGCGCTAATTTAGGAGGGTTTTTATATGGAGGTTTTAGTCCCTTTGGAGGGGCTGTTTTGTTATTATTTCGATAGCTATGGCATGCAGGATGTTTCGTCTACTTTATTACTGTTTCTGAGCGGGTGGCCTTTCTTGAGCGTGTGACACTTCCACCGGCATGTCGGTTGACGTCCACGGTTCGGCTAGCGAAAAAAGGAATAAATCGTAAAACTAAAGGATCGTTCAAAATTGACACTTTATACGTTCGTTCAAGTTTGTATAACGAGATTGCGATATTAATTACACTATGTTACGTAGATATTAGTCTATATTCACTATTTACTGAAACTGTAGTAAGACTGACTAAACTTCGATTTTGATGTTTTTTGCGTATGTCGTGCAAATCTATATTTTGAAAAATCTTTTCCTATCCATACAAGGACTGAACTTGCTTAATTTCCGAGATATTCGCGAAAAACTGCCGGTATCGCTTGAATGAATTCTGCCTATAGTTGTGCGTCCGTGCAACCTATGCGTAGGTTGCTACCGGATACAGTATTTTGTTCATAGTATATGTAGGTATGATAGGGGGAGATTGAAAGATTACGGGAGATTAAAAGATTACGGGAGATTGAAAGATTACGGGAGATTGAAAGATTACGGGAGATTGAAATATTATTTAACTGCCAGGTAAAGAGAGACGTCCGCTTGAACTCGCTGACTAAGCCCTCTTGTCTTCATGTAGGCATTCTCTGCAAACACACACATACATTCTTTTATGCAAAAACTGCCTAGGTCGAGTTCACCGTCAAGCCACAAAAACGCGTGTGCTCGGCAAAAACAGAATAAGCCGATGAACCACCAATCAACGAAATAAACTTGATCATTGCAATAGACAATATAGAGGAAATTTATGTCGATTTTTCCCTAACAATAAATAATGTCAATGTTTGCGTACATTTATTGTACAATTATATTATTTATATAAATGTTCTTATGCTGTACAATTACATATATGTCGAGTCAAAGTCCGAATCTGGGCCCGAGTCGTCCTCTTGGCGGAGGCTTGGGACAGGTAAGGATTCCTCACTGAAGCTATTCATTTTTTTACACTGAAGTTATTTTTATTGACACACACAAAAATGTTACAGAGTTGACACAGCTCACAATGATCACATACTCGCGACATCCGTGACGTCGTTCGTGGAAAAATAGGTCTCTCCTGTCTTCCTGTAACTGGGACAAAGACTGTTTATCTGTTGAAGGATTTTAGGTAACTAGATATTAGTGTTTATAACGGTCCTCGGGCTAGCCGATCACGTACTGCGGAGACGCGTCGGCATCTGGTAAACATCCTGCCCGGAGAATAGGATCTGCGTGTGGTGAGCCACGGGACAGAAACCGTTGGAATGTTTACTGTCGCGTGCCGCTACAAATATTTCTTTTAAGGAGAGCTATAGAATTACTCCGTACCTTTGTTAGACAAAGCGTACATCCCGTGACCGCGGCTACGTTCGGCGACTAGCTGTCGCATCGAGCCAAGTTCATTATCACAAATCACGAACAAATACAATCGGATCGAAAGACGACAATTGTTTAATTACGACTATGATAGAATCTAGATTACGGTGTTAGGGGATTATCCCGAAGTTCCAAAGGGGGGGGCTTCGATGTCCTTTCATCTCCGACATATATAAAAGACATTTTGTGTATATATTAAAAAATAAGACGTTTATTTCTAAAGTAATAAAAACTGATTATTCCGGAGAAGAATACTTCCGTTTAGTTATAATTTTCATACATGCATCTCTTCTTTCCCATTCCTTCATGACGTTCCGTAATAAATAAAAAACCCGAATGATCACCTTTTAACATCATTCATCTGATACTGAATTACTGAGTTTTCTCACATTTCTTATTATATCATTATGACACGAGTTTAGTCAGATTATCTAGGTACGTAGGATAAAATTCGTGGGGTCTGAAAACGTGAACTACCAGTATTCGCGAGCAACGGCCATAAAAGTTTGCCGAAGAAGTTTGCTCAAGAACACGTTCGCACATAGTACTCTTGAACACATGACCAGCCTTTGGGGAACGACGTTATCAATAACAGACACAGTAACCTGTATGGACGTTACACTACGTTCCAGGTAATCCAGAACAATCGAGATCTATATAAATAGGACCGATGAAGATTGGATCCACAATAAAACTAAATATAAAGCTCGGGTGTATCTCGCTCGGGCATTCCATTATCGCGTGTTCGCTACTGTAACAGTTCATCTGCGTTTGCTCGTTCGAAGGTTGACAAATCTTGAACAAGTGCTAGACTGGTGAAATTAGTCGTGATGCTTTTACAATTTATCAATTTATCAATTCATTAATTACAATTTATCAATTTGCAATCCGTAGGAAAGAGATAACATGCTCGATATTCTAGTTTGTAGCTGTAGAAAAATAAAACATATATTTTCTATACATCTTCTATATTGCACACCTCATTGAACATATAGAAAATCGCTAGTAGAACATAGATTATGAGAATATATTTAACTCATAAATACGTTGTGAAAATTATAGAGGAAAATATAAATAGAATGTAAGCCGGAGGTAACAAAATTATATGAAACGTTATTTAATATGTGTTGTAGAACGAATATATTATTCGCTATTTATAATATTTCATGTTTTAGTTCCCTTGTAAGATATTTATTATATTTCAATTATATACTTAGTTTTCGAATATCTTTCTGCTAAATTATATTATTTTCCTAGAACTTCATAATTGAATTTAATCTTACTGCTTGAAATGATTGACTTCCTTTTGTGAAAACACTCCTGACTAAATCTATCCGAACACTTTCCGTAATACTCAGATCTGTTAAATTTGCGAAACAAATCAAGGTTTGAATATTTTCAAAAAGATAATAGTTTCAGTAAATTTAAGTGTATCGAACATTATCACGTTGAAAGGATCTCTCCGTTCAATGCGACTAACATGCTTTTCTTATCTTCCATATATTAAACTGATATATCTATGACTGTTTATAGCACTATATCATTACTAATTCTATTCACTGCTTAAATTAATTAAATTTTTTTCTGAAAATTGCGTTTTGTTTCATCTCTTACTTGCCACGTTTTCGAATATAAATTTCGTTTAGATTAAACAACGTTTAATTTAACAATGGAGAAGTCATGACACAGGTTCATATATGTTCCTGCTCCGAATTTATATCACAGGAAGTTCCTCCTTTCTGAAGTTAAGATCACGATAAGTATCTGTTCTTCTGTCTGTTCTGATGGAAATAAGTGATCGATGAAATAGTATACAACGAAATATAATATTGTCAAATACACCGGAATCTGTTACAATATTCTTCAAGGACGGTATAGTTAATCGTCACGCAACACGGATGACTGTGATATTTGTGTTCTATCTGTTCCCTCTTCTTTTGCTATCTACTTAGAGACTCATTTTTTGCACTGATTCCTAACGAGCAATCTTGTCTGAACGTGTCGTCACTTTTGCGGATACTTGTACACGACTTCAATACGTATTCGCCATTCGGTCATTAAAGAGATTGAAGAAATTCTGATACATTTTTCTTTACGCATCGTCATCTCAAGAGTATTCCTATTAAAGCGTGCAAATGTCTCATAACGGTAATAAATACATCGAGTTCGGCAAACGTTCATATAGATAAAATTTTGGGCATCTAAATTTACTAGCGTAATGCGATGCAACATTTGCTTAAGTAGTTTCACAAACTGAGTTGAGTTTAAGAAATTGGTAGAACACTTGACAAAAAGCTTCTCGATGTTCAGGATAATATGCTCCATATATTATAAGGAAGTTTTTATGAGGCGATTGTTTCAATAGACTCGGATGTTAGAAAGGATATTTTACAGGATCCTTAAATCCAAGCTGAAATTGCACTTATAAGCAGAGTTGTAGTTTTTATATAAGGATTTCATCCTTGAGTGAAAACGCTAAATATGTTTTCACTTAAATGATCTTTTTATTTGTGTTGACTGTGTCAATTTTTTTTTATTGTTTGTCTTCAAGATTTTCTTTGCATGTTGTCTACTGACAGTCTTGAATGCAGTAATTTCATATTTGCAAATCTCGAAGGATTTGTGAATAAAACTGTCGCCAGAAGCCCGAGAAGAAAGAAGCATTAGATACTTCTATTATTCAATTATAAACTTTTAAAAACTATTTACTTTTTATTTTTATTATTTATATTATTTCTGAAATAATACTGACATTTGCTATAAAATTTGAATGAATTCGACATCTGTGTTTTGGTGAGAAACATAGCTGTTGACAAAGCATCCACTGCATCCGCTGCACTGTATCGTATTGATTGTATTGTCACCTATAATATTATTATAGTTAGTTTCCAACGGTACAAAGATTATTGTATGGAGAAATTACGGAGTGTGTTGTTTGTAATCATAGCGGTGAAATTTTGTGCTCGTGTTCAGCAACTGGAGATCAAATTATGCGAATTGCATTTTTCTATGCAACAAAATGCAAATACGCCTATAGAAAATGTGTCATGAACAACCTACTTCTCGATAAATGTGCGGACATGTTTAAGATATCCAATATTCGAATGTTTTTGAGATGTTCATCAACTTTCTTCCAGAAGCTTTTGCATCTTACAACCTTTTTCCATTGATTGCGATCTCATTGCGTATAGCTTTATTTGTAAGTATTAGGCAAGCAAATGTTTCATTTGTTCATTTATCCAAATTGAAACTTGATATTATTTCTTATTGTTGTTACTATATTACATTGCACAATCCTTGTATCAAGAGAAATATGTTAAAATTCTGGACATATATTTTACAGATAAAGCACAATTCTAGATTCCAAGTATACAAATGTATTCGTTTGTGAAATAATGAAAATCTCCTCTTCATGATTAGAAAATTGATGTGTACTGCATTGTATATCTGACAGCAATAATTGGATCCATTTCCTTCGCGTGTTCTGTTCACGTGGTCATCTGATTTCACATATAATATCACATGCATCTTCTTTCCGTTTCCGTCTCAAACTTCAAAACGCAAGTTTATCGTTTCTAATCTTTTCACTTTTATGTTTTCTTCGTTTTCTTTTACTAATGATCGTTTTGTACTGCACCATTTATTTTTATTGCCTGATTACTCTGAGTACGAGTTCTTCAAACTATTCAAAATTCCTCATCGTATAAATAGATATTGCAAGTTCAAAACACGTTGCTGTGTCATTGGTCAATCTGCATAAAGTTCTCGACCAATATCAATATCTTTAGATTTGTTATAGATTTTCCAACATATGTTGATATACGACAAATTACAACATAATATATAGTACATTGTTGGCTAGAAACTTCTTGCATATTCTACAATTCCGTCCATCTAGACGGATTGCTTTTTCATCGCTAAGTACAATTTTTCTTTAATGTTTCCTGCATTGTATACTGTGCACGTATCTTTATGAATTCTATACATTATTCTTTACGTTGAGACGTGAATGATATCTAACGTTGCAGTGTTGCAAATGTTATATCGCTGCAAAATACGTTGAACGGTTTATCGCAAAATCTACTATTTTAGCAAATAAATTTTTGGCAAAGCGATTGCTCTCTGCTCTTGTTTGTGTTATATTTCGTAGAACTTCTAAGCAATTATACTGTTATCTTTCCATTTCTACTAACAAATGAAGGAAGACTTATTTCCAAAATTCATTAAGGAATAAAACAATAAAATATTGAGTAGACTTGTACTTTATTACTCTGCTATCAAAACACGTCAACAGCAATTAATAAGAGATATAACAAGATTCTATTATGTTTCCCTCCATAAATTTCATATAATATTAATCATATAATATTCTACAACATATGACAGCGATCTTCCCAGTGCGTTTAGCATAATATATATAATTTATAAAATATATGTAACATTTCCCCTTGTAGAACATGTTAACATTTCCCCTTGAAGTCCTTAACATGCGTCATGATGTAGTCTGTATCAAATGTAGTGTCAGGTTGCACTATAACGAATAATAATATTACTGGAAAAAATGGAAAATACAAGTAACCAATGTAAAAAAGTAGGATGTCTCTTGTTTGAAGCAACACAACCTCTATACATCATCTGTTGTGTCAGTGCTTTTATATATGAGAATCATCTACAATTAATTACAACCGATCAGAATGAAATAATTACATAACTATCATACAGAATTATTTATAACACTGAGAGTAATTTAAAATTGTACGATACGATGCAAGAAATATTTTTATGTATAAAATATCGCAAATAAAAGTATAAGATAGTTTATATCAATGTAATCAGTAATTGAACGATACTATATATATCATTTGTTTTGGCAAAAAATTCTCATACTCATACAAGTCAAAAATGTAGAAAGAACGAGTTCCATCATCGGAAGATAAGTCAACGATTGCATAATTCTTGGTTTTTTGTAAAGAACTATTGCAATATTTATTGTGAAACTGTTTTTAAATATATTAGAACACTTGCGCTACTTTCATCGGTATTTATAATCTACCTTGGAATAATAACGGTAATATTTTATTGGTTATGGTAAGCAGTAGAGAACTAAGAGAACTATAGAGATTGAGGATCTCTCAGCGAAGAAAAAAAGGATGTTCCTTGTCTGCAATGCCTGGAAAATATAAGCTCTCGAAAATGGGAGTCAGAAAAATGCTTTTTTTATTATTTAATTTGTAGTTTGAGGACTTTCGGTTTGGTATGGGGCTGGAATATGGAAGAAAGACTGGATAGAATACAAAGAAGATATGTGAAATTGATCTTAGGTTTAGATATGACAACACCAAATTCTATCAATATATATTGATAGAAGAATGCAAGCTAACATAAATCAAAGAAAAAGCATTAAAAAGAGCAGCAAGGTATGACGAGAAAGCCTTAGTATCAAAAAAGGAACTAGTAAAGGAGTGCATAAAGGAAAGAGAGAGAAACTGGGGAAATGGCCAAGAAGAGAAAAGAGCAAGAAAGAGAAAGAAGGGACCAGAAGAGGTGAGAAATGGAGGGACACAGATGGAAGCAAGAGAAGAGCAAGAAAGGATGACAGCAGACCAAGTTATAGAGGAAAGAAGAAAGAGAGAAGTAGAAGAGAGGGGGGAAAGGATAAGGAAATCCAAATATAACATACATTACAGAAAAATCGTCAAAGAACTATTACCAAAGTACTCAGAAGGGAGGATAAAGTGGAAGGACAGAAGAATATTAGCAAGATTCAGATGTGGAAAGCAAAGGAATACTGGAAAGAAGAAGGAGAAAAAAGATGCAAACTATGTAAAAGGAAAGAAGAAGACCTGAAACATGTAACAGAAGAATGTGACATAACGGGAGCACCAAAGGACATAGAAAAAACACTAAATGAGACTAGAGAAGGACTAACAGAACTAAAAGCAATAATAGAGAGGAGAAGGGTAATACAAGAAGGGGCGGAACGACAAGAAGGGAGCACAGCAAGGAGGCAAAGGCGCAAAGTTGCAATAGTTTTTTAGTCATTAGTTTTTAGTTTTTTCTAGTTTTTTAGTTTTTAGAGATAGAATAATTAAGGGAGTGCAATATAATAGAATGGATAAGAGGGGAGGTAGATATATAAGAAGCGAAATAGGTATAAGGGATGTAAAACCGAAAGTTCGTCCAAAGCCGAAAGGCGCGGACTAAGCAATAATAAATAATAAATAATTTGTAGTTTACAATTTGTTCAGCTGGACATTCCGTAAATTTTTCTAGCTTAAAAAAAAAGAATGCCATGTGATTCAGTCAAAGAGAGATGTTTCGCTGAAGATGTGCCAAGAACGGGTAGAAAACGCAAAATGACACTGCGGCAAGATATTCGTATCGTTCGCGAAATAAAGCACAATCCATTAATTACGATTCCTGAAATAAAATGAACAGCGAACTTGAAGAAACGTTCCATTCTTCTGGAGATCGACGGAAAGTGAATTCAAAATTTACGAGAATGCTCCAATGCATTACAGATTTAAGATATCAAACTAAGATAACGAGTGTTTCACAGAAGCACGACCGTCCCTATAGAATAAACTACGTCGCACAATTAGTAAAAAATACAATCATACAAAAGTATAACAATAAACACTGAAGAAAGTTCATTTAATAGAGAAATAAATTACAGTATCGATTATTAATAAAAAATAATCTTCAACATCTGGAAAATCGTCTACTAACACATTATTGAACAAAAGGGGTATCGGACAAAATATTGGACTTTTATGAAAAATAGTATTGCCATATTAGTTTTTCTAACATTAATTTATAAAATGTTCAGATATTTTTATAACACCAAAATTCACATTTTTCAACACTTCTTATATTTAAAAAACGCTTTCTTTTAAATTAAAAGTTTTTTACTTCGAGACCTATGCAATATAGTTCAGTATACTGCAAAATGTTTTTGTTGTTTTTTCCGTATTTATTTCAAGTACAGGGCAGAGAAATCAAAGTTGTTCTAGTGTCCGAATATTTTCCGGTCTGACTATATAACCGGGGATCGGCCTTATTGAGATATTCGTAAAAAATGCCGGTATCGCTACAAAGTATATTTGACTACAGTTATGCCTATTTGGCAATGGGAACGTCAGTATTAGTTGTAGGTTACCTTTTGTTTATAAACGAGAGTAAGGCGAGCAAAGGCTTAAAATAATGGCGCAACATATACGATAACGATAACTACATATACGATGTGCAGCATATGCCTGCTATAACTTATCTACTATAACTTATATACTAGCTCAATAAAAAGAGAATATCATCATTTATTAAGTTTAAGTGTGGGTTAGAGTTCTCGCCGACCGCTGCAAGGTGGGCGCAAGCGGTTGCGTGAAGTAATAACAAATTAATTATACAAATAGCATGCGTAGTGTATTATAAAAATAAAAAATGAATGAGTAATTGATATTATTTTAGGAAATAGAATAATCGTTATTGTACACTTATTATAGGCGGATGATTGAAGGATTGCAAACTCAAGAGTGTCTATCACAAAATAATAACGTGCAATCCTGGACTCTTAGAGATAAAGCAAACCTATATCTTTTCAGAGCAGCCCTTCGATCAATATCGTGCTATTTTATATATTTTTCATTACTGAGTTAAACATTTTATTTTGGATATAATATTAAAGTTTAATATATTGTTTATAGCAACATACTCCAAAGTAGCGATCTTGCTCTGTCAGTTATACATTAGAACTGGCAATTATATTAAAAAATGGGGTTGAACTTTACTGTAGGGAACTAAAAATCATTGTCTTTTTTATCTGCAATTTTGTAGTTTTCAATGTGCGGAATCCACAAATCCAAGTTTGAAATTACGGAATCCAATGACGCATACCATATGACTATGCAAAGCAAAACATCTTCAGAGTATTTTACATTTCTCTTTGGCGCCAAATGAGCTTATGTCCATTATATCATTCAATGAGTTGACGTCGCCATAAAAATTCGCACAATCCTCATCTTTGTCCCCATCCTTAGCTGGTCTCTAAATGAATTCTATTTCCTGAGTATGCATACATTTACATTGAGTATATTATATTCGCAAAAAATTAGTTCGTACTAACACAATTGGCCGTCTAGCGTCAACCTGAAAATAAATACAGGAAACATTCGATAACTGCGAAAAGGTGCATAACACGATAAAAAGAGAGCGAAAAAACAACGCAGTGGTGAAAAAACGCAAATGAATTCTTTGGGCGCATTGGAAAAAACTGTTACCTGCAGGCCTTGACACTGATATTGTTGCAATGCGCCGTTCACGCGAACTTTTACTGAACTGTCTCGAGATTCAACTTAATGTAACCAAGTTTCTTTAGAGCATAAAGGCAGCTCTGGGAAAAAGGAGAATGCATGCACAGACTTGTAGAAAAATGCTTAAATAAGTTTACTTAATAAAGTTCTATTACAGATCGATGATTGAAACGATGTTGAAAAGCGAGTTCCTAAGGGTGGACATCCGATTTTTCGGATTTGCCACTTTTTTAAGATGAATGGAAAATTAGAAATAATTGGTGGGTACATGTTCCAAAGAAGATTCAGCACCTGTGTACCGGTCGCATCAAGTAGCAACAGGTTTTACCGTTCTTCAAGGTGGATCTCACCAGTAATGGGAGAACTCTCTAACCTGAACATACGGATAAGACCAGGCACTTGCAATATTAATGATTTTTATTAAAAAAAGGAATAAATATTTCAATTCATAGATTACTTATGCAACACTTCAATTTGCCGAAAACAAAAAAAGAGTATGAAAAAACAGTAATATTACAGCCTTTTTTTAAAAAAAGTAATCGAACTAATCCGGGTTTGCTGTATACAAGTGTCCTTGAGTCGTCAGAATGAAAAACCAAATACATGTAACCAAATACATGTATACAAAATACATGTAATCAAACACGCTTGACTCAATAGGTCAAAATGATTACCATCCACGCGCAGTCAGTGGCTCCATAAACTGTACTCATTGAAAAATCCAGAATCCAATTTATTGCTAAAATAAAGTGTAAAATACCACACAAATTTTACATAATTTTACATTTCCCCGTTTTGATAACTGATAGATTGCAAAAAAGTGATTAATTTTTGGTTTTGCCCTAACGCAAAGTTCAACCAAAAACGATAATAACATAGATCCAAAATTCGTCCACATTTTCCAATTTGGGCCCGTAAACGCCATAAAAGTAGTGGTTTATTTCGTCGTATCCAGAAGCAAATAACATTTTTCTTTTTTTATTATTCTTGTGATTTAGGTTCCATGTGAACTAAAATCTCGATTAAAACAGCACACCAATACTGTTGTATACAACAGAAATGCTGAAGCAAAATCAGAAGATTTATGCAGTGACACATGATATAATAGTACTTCAAAATAACGTTTATACTGATTTATGCGAAGTAATGGTAACTGCATATGGTCCATAGGTGTTTAAATAACGTGATATTGGTAAATTTTTTGAAACAATATGCAAATAAAAATACTCTTAGCAAGTCAACGCTAGAGGAAGATATTAGAGGAAGACGTTGTTCGTATTTACGACTTGGCATGGCCTGAATACTACACGAAGATTCCACAGAAGTAAACAAGGCCCCGCGGGACTTTATTTACAAACTCCGGGTAAACAAAATAAAAATACAAAACTACCAAGAAAACAACAAGCACTCACGACGAAAGAAACAAAACGTAACGTAGTTTGATCTTTAAAAATAACGACAACAGAATTGCTGGAACCGGGAGACAGCAAGCAACACGTGTCAGCACTGTATATGCTTACGGGCACTATATCGATATATTTTAAAACACAGCTGCAGGCGGAAAACTATGAGATAAGAAGGGTAGAATAACAGGAGCGATATAACACCCGTTCTAGGTCAGGAACCGCCTCAATTTTTATAGAAAGGATTAGGACAGTGGAAGAACGTATGGAGAAAAAGTGGAGAGAAGAATGGAGATATTACAGGGAGGATAATTGGACAAGGAGACTTATAAATGACGCTTGTATTTTTAAAAGAAGTACAGAAGGAATATTGAAGACTTTACCATGCAGAACTTGAGTGGACATGGAATATTTAACGTATATCGTAAGGCTATTAATAAGGAGGCCCACTCAAGATGCTGGGATTATAATGCTGAAGAAAATGATGCGGAGCATGCGTTGTACCACTGCCCTACGTGGATCAATGATAGAACAGTACTAGAAAAGTACTTGGGCATGCAACTCTGCTAAAGTACCTGGAAGAGAAAAGCTGGATGATAATCACTGGAAGAGGTAAAGAAGGGGAGGAGTGGACATATATGGGGAGGGAGGAAACTCAGTAATAGATTATGTGATTGGAAATCAGGAGACGACAGAAGAAATAATCGACATGAAAGTAGGAAAAAGAACAGGGTCGGACCACATGCCGTTAAAAATAGAAATAGGGGGCCGGAATTACAAAAAGTAAGGAAAAGAAAGAAGAAGAGAAGGAGAAAAGGGAATGAACAAACTAAAGTGTGGAAAAATACCTGGAGGAATGTAAAGGCTGGACCTGCAAGGGAAGAACAGTAGAGGAAATGTGGACTGAAATCAAAAAGAAGATAAATGAAGCAATGCCTAAGCAGAAAGTGAAGATAAGGAAATGGGGCATGAGGGAGAAAGTGTGGTACGACAAGGAGTGGAAAGAAAGGAAAAGAGAGAGGAGAAGGAAGATGACAAAGTTTATGAAAGGAAAATGCAGCAGAGAAGCGCTCACAGAGGAAAAAAGCCATTCAAGCAGTGGTGTAAACAAAAAAGGAAAGACACGAAGAAGAAGGAATGTAGAAAATAAAGAGGATCAAAACAGAACAAGAAGCGTGGAAATATATAAATAAATA
>NW_022883559.1:0-36875 GCF_011952255.1 Bombus vosnesenskii
AAGCGTAGCGACATAGAAGAGAGAGAGAGATAATTCCTTAGTTCAGAGTTCCTCAGTTCCCCAGTTCTTGTTAGTCTTGTTAATCGACGTGTTTGCATTTGTCAATTTGTATATTATCGCAAATCTATCAAATTAAAATCTTGTAATTAATAAAATCTTGTAATTAATAAGAGTGAAAACATATTGCGAACGATTCGAGTAACTTCGAGTATTTGAAATTTCAACGACAATTCTGTCAATTTCCAATTAGGATATGAATAAACATTTTTTGTGAAGAATATTTGTCTAATAATATAATAGGATTAAGCGAACATTTATTTTCACCACTTTAATCCTCTCCCGTGCCAGTACTCCTGCGCGTAGCAGGTTAGCCGAAACGTGGAGTTTAATTGTCAATCGCATTAAATAACAGACAACACTACAATTTAATCTGAATTCAAAAATTAACGGCAACACAACCAAAACGAACCAAACAAAAACGTAACAATATTGATTTCTGATCCGGAGTCTAATAGTAAATTTGTCTTAGTTTTTAAATCTGGGGAGACTATTCTAGCGGTGGGAGTACTTGGAGTTTCGTTCATTTTTATTGAAACAATCCGGAGAGTCCAAATCTGAGTCCGATCCTTGGTGATTTTCTTTTGTCAATTCTTCTCGTATTTTCTTCTCTTTTTGATCCAGCAGGAAGGTTTTCCCACAGTATTTGGTGGTGGTTCCGTTGGTTTTACAGCCGGCTTTACATTCGCTCTGGTTTTTGTTGTAGATCGTGTAGTTGATTTTACGGGGATCGCTGCTCGTGTTTGTTTTACTGGCGTAGGCGCCGGCTTTCTTGCTACTGCCTGTACTCTCGGGCGATTCGGAATATCGTTCCTTCGTGGCTCGCCCCATTCTCCCGAAGGACGTGCCCGGTTTCCCGATTGTTCCGATGCATAGGGTACGATTATCCTAGCGTCTACTCTGGCTTTGAATGTATAACAATCTTTTATCAAATGCCCAGGTTTTTTTGCAATAATTGCATGTTAGCGCATTTTGTCTCGGAGCGTTTGGGCCATTTTGCGGCGGCGATATGGGTCTTCGATCCTGGCGGTTGTTTCCGATGTTTTTACTATTGCTCGGGGGACGAACGTTGTTACGATTGTAATTGTTCGGAGGTGTCGGACGTTGGTATTGCGTTCTGTCGTTTGCTCGTTTTAATTCTCGCGTTGCTTTAACGGCTTGGCGATACGAGTTCTTCTAAAGAATGGTATCCCGCTATTTTTACTCGCAAATATACCTCGTTTGGGAGTCCCTTAACGAAGGCCTCCCTTGTGTCCCAATCTATTGTGTCTTGAACATCCTGAGATATAATACCGTAATCACATCTTTCTCCGTCCATTATTGCTAACCTAAGGTTTCTGACGCGATCTATATAGTCTAGTATGTCTTCCCCCGGTCGTTCCAATATTGTTCCTAATTCTCCCTTATATTCGTTAAGGGATTTCCCTGGGCCGAACATATCCTTTAATTTGTTCCCGAAATCGTCCAAACTGTTTAGCTGACTGTCCTCTACGGCGAGGTACCCGTGCCCGCGAAGCTTATTCATTAATAATTTTACCAATTGAGGCTCCTGATGCCGCGGAATCATGTTTCGTGCGCGCTCGCATGCTCTTAAAAATTGAAATACTGAGGGTCGATGTCTGTCGAATATTGGTACTGACTCGATCGCGTCTTTTAACTTGATTAGTTGGGGGCTACCGTCTGTCGGTATTGTCACCTGAGGAATTATCGGCAGTGATACGGGTGTCTCGATTTCCTTTTTTGTTTTGAGTGAACGCATGTCGTCTTGTAATTCATTGGTTTTTGTACTCATGTCGGCTCATTACTCGAAAATTTGCATCACATGCTCTTAGTTTTTCTGACAATGTCAAGAGCATGTCTTCGTTCAATGATTCTAATGGAGTTGCCATATTCTCTATTATATTTTGTCAATAATCGTAAGAACTTTAATCCTCTGTGGAGCGCATCCCACCGCTGCCACGAAAAAAATATTTTAATTGTTATTGTTACGTTTTCAATTGAGTTGTTGTTTTTGTTTTTCTTTTTTTTTATTCTTACTTTCTTGGGCCCGTTACTATAGTAATTTACAATTATATGTATGTCGGAGATGAAAGGAAAGCCGAAGCCTTTCCTTGGAAATTCTGGGAACATCCTCTAGTACCTTAGCCTAGATTTTATTATAGTTGCAATTGCATAAGATTTGTAATAAGCGAGATTGGGTTCGAGGTGACAATCGGTCGCTGAACGTAGCCACGGTCACGGGATGGATGTTTTATCTAACGGAGGTCTGGAGTGGTTGTATGTGTTTTCCGAGAAATGTGGTTGTGGCGGCATGCGGCCTCGAGAGCGGGCCTAGCCACGTGTGATGTTGCCTCGGAGGTGCCGATGCAATGGGACATACATTGTATTAGTAATCAAAACTCCAGGCAGAAACTGCCTAGCAACGGCGTTTGGAACTTTCTCGATGCTTCCAACGAGTGTGCCTAGCAACGGCGTTTGGAACCTTCTCGATGCTTCCAAACGGGTATAGAAAACAAAATGCAATCGTACAGGGAGAAAAATCTCCACGAGGCTGGCATTCTTGCGATTGCCTTGGAGAGTGATACATCGAGCATTTTCGACGATCGCATTTGCGTCTAAGTTAGTTTCGCTTAGTAAGGAGTTATCCCGGTGACCGTGGATTCGTTTGAACTCAAACATTGCTAATAGTATTATTTAATTTAATTATTCGTAGATCGTATTATTCATTAGGCTTAGTGTTTGTTAGACTTATTATTAGTTGTACCTATTATTTGTTAAGCTTAGTGATAGACCTGTATATACGTGTAAATAAAATCTCGGCTTTGTGAAACGATGGCTAGTCCACATGAAGAGTCGTCGCGCGCCCAAGATTCGAATCGTGATCCGACATGTGTATGTATGTATGTATATGTATGTATATGTATAAATATGTATATGTATATGTATTTATCCGTGTAAGTTGTCGATAATGATATTGTAGTCATCTAGGGGGACAACGGGGCAAGTTATCTTTCCAAAAGCCAGAAAACTTTTTTCGGTTTCGGTAAGATCCATGTAAGCGTTTATACACTCAGTACTGGATGTCGCGGGTTGTATCTGTGACATATCTATATCGCACATTCGGCAATGCTTTGCTGTAGTTCGCTCCGGTACTCCACACAGCAAGTGTGTTGGCGTATCTTCGTGTAATTCTTGATCCTCCGGATCCAATCAGTCTTGACAAATAAAAACATATTGGAACTAGTAAGCAGAGCGGATTAGATGGACGCAACAACTGAATAACAATTCCTCGTAAGCATCCGGGTAGTCCTTAGGTAAGATTCCATCCGGTTCTTCTGATTGTTAAATTCAACGCCCATTCTGTGTAACAGAACAAAAATATTTTATTATTAACATGTCTCGCTTTATTATGAAGTTTTTGTTGATTCATTTTGTCAGTGCGTCACAATGGGATTTTCCTTTCGGGGTATTGCCTTTATCTTTCAGTGTTTCATATATTCCTTCTAATTCGTCAATCATGGACGGGTTGATAGCTGATTACGATCCAGTTATCCTTTCTCGTGACTGTTCGTTAACAGATTTTAACATTTTTGCTACTGTGTATTGTATTAATTGTCATTTATTATTTCTTCTTAATCCGTTCACCATGAGTAGTTAAGGGTTTAATAATTTATTATAAGATTTTAATCCATGGTTTGTTTCTCGTGGCTGGTTACAACCCCTCTTCTTCTTGCGCTGGAATACTACTTGCAGTGAATAAAAAATGAACGAAAAAGGATAAACTAAATAAAAGAAAACAAAACAAGATATGCACTGGAACAGTCCGCATGGGAACCTCTGACGAAGATACCTCCGTATGCATCATTAAACGTTAATATCGAAATGACCAAAACCTATGTTCATAACAGTAAATCAAATCAAACACCGGAGGAAACAATCACATGGAAATAGTAATCAAAATCTACGTAATGATAATATACCAAATCAACAATCAAGATGCACAACCCGTCATCCGGAAGCCGACGCTACTCACCGCGTGTCAATGCAAGGGAGAAAAACAACAAACAAAACATATCTTATTAAATAAAATATAAGAATATAGACAAAATCACTCCAATAAAATAACACCCGCTGGGAACACATTTAGGCATATATGCACACATGAATAAATAAGGCACTGTTACCAAGTAAAGTCAAAATCTACACACGGAGCATCAGGATACATTTCACGAAACCTATCTAAACACCATGAGAGTACTTCAGGACAAGTACCCCCCCTTGATCTGAGGAATGGTGGCGTAGGAAAGCCTCCAACACTTGATCAGGAATCTCCTCTGAGAAACGAACCTTCGCGCTGGCATCCGTATCAACCACCGCATGGGGGGCGCGGCGGGCCCAGCGCGCTCTGCCAACGCCACACGGAATCCCAGGCGATCACCCATCCAAGTACTATCCGTGCCCGGCGCTGCTTAACTTTCGTGATCTAACGGGAACGAGTGCACTCAGCGCGGCCAGGGCATTGCCTACTTTCACTTGAACTGGAATGCATTTAACTATGTGTACTGCTTCTCCTGCGACCAAAGCCATGTGTCCTGGAGTTTTGGTTATTGCATACGCAAATTCATCAGGTAATATAGTTGCTAGACTGAATGCATTCTCTATTATTTTCTTTTCCGAGATGCATCTTAGTGTCAATATATCCTGATAGAGTACCGTTATTTGTCTTCTGACAGTTTTTCTACGTAAATGAATTTTGAGTTAACGTATGTGAATATATCCAAATTTTTGACTGCTGTTTTACGTTTGGGTATAAATGTATTTCCTTTAGTCGTTTTTAGGAAAAAGAGCTTGGGGTGTTCTGTGGATAACAGGGTGTATCCGCACAAAGGCTGTTCTCCAGTTTTGGTTAGCACAAAGGTTATTTCTTGAGTCGTAAAGGCAAAACCCGGTAGCGTCGGGTTGCTATTGGTTTTTATTTCTTGAATTTTTGTGGCGATTCCTTCGTACAAGACGTCATATTGCTCGAACTTACATAGGAATAGTGGATGTGGCTGCCAATAGGTGTATCCATCTTCTGAATCCAAACAAGTTCCTTTATTAATAGCGCATTCATTGAACTATTCATTAGACTTATTCATTAGACTAGCACTATTCATTAAACTTATTTAACGAATAGTAAGTTTAATGAATAGTATGATTTACGAATAATAAGTTTAATGAATGCTATTAACAACGTTTTTGTGTTTAAACGAATCCACGGTCAACGGAATAACTCTTTACTAAACGTAGACTAATCTTAGACGCAAAAATACGATTGTTGAAAATGCTCGATGTGTTACTCTCCAAGACAATCGCACGAATGCCAGCCTCGTGGAGATTTTTCTCGCTGTACGATTGCATTTGCTTTCTATACTCGTTTGGAAGCATCGAGAAAGTTCCAAACACCGTTGCTAGGCAGTTTCTACCTCGAGTTTGATTATTAATACAATGTATGTCCCATTGTATCGGCACCTCTGGGGCAACATCACACGTGGCTAGGCCCGCTCCCGAGGCCGCATGCCGCCACTACCACATTTCTCGGAAAACCCATACAACCACTCCAGACCTCCGTTAGGCAAAACGTCCATCCCGTGACCGTGGCTACGTTCGGCGACCAATTGTCACCTCGAACCCAATCTCGCTATCACAAATCTTGAACAATTACAGCTAGGATAAAATCTAGGCTAGAGTAGAGGATGTTCCCAAAATTTCCAAGAAAAGGCTTCGGCTTTCCTTTCATCTTCGATATATATAAAAAAAGATAGGCGAATGAACAATACTTTATTCAAAAGGCGAAGTTACACTTCAGTAGCAAAATACAGACTGACTTACTTACTAAAGAACTGGGATCTTTGCCTCCTCACTATGATTCATATATATCACGGGTGGGAGTTCGGTTACTGTCTATTCTCACCGCTATCGCATGACCAGGTGTTGTATGCATATCCTGAGGTCGGCGGATTCCTGGCTTCTGGGCGACGTTACAAACTGATCGATCCCCTAATTTCTGTTACGATAATAGGGGTGGTTCAATTGAGTTTACACTAAATTAACAGGTATAAATTAATGTTTATTTCAACAACTTCGTAAAGAGATAGTTACGCTGGTGCGTATGTACAAGTTAAGTAAACGATTGATTTAAGGGTAGAAACCCGATAAAGGTATGTTGACTATTCTAACGATGAAAAATAAGTAAAGTTCTGTGACGATGCTCTGTCGGAGGAAAGCTAGTGATAGGTGTGTCTAACCATCGGATTTGTTGATGATAATGTTGGTTAGGAGAGCGAGGACAGTAGACATTGCTTCTGATTGAAATTGAACTTCGTATAAGTTGATGGAAATTTTATTGTATAAATCCAACAGAGTGTCGGTTCAAAGTGTTACAACAGAATAATGTGTTGAGCGCTAATTTAGGAGGGTTTTTATATGGAGGTTTTAGTCCCTTTGGAGGGGCTGTTTTGTTATTATTTCGATAGCTATGGCATGCAGGATGTTTCGTCTACTTTATTACTGTTTCTGAGCGGGTGGCCTTTCTTGAGCGTGTGACACTTCCACCGGCATGTCGGTTGACGTCCACGGTTCGGCTAGCGAAAAAAGGAATAAATCGTAAAACTAAAGGATCGTTCAAAATTGACACTTTATACGTTCGTTCAAGTTTGTATAACGAGATTGCGATATTAATTACACTATGTTACGTAGATATTAGTCTATATTCACTATTTACTGAAACTGTAGTAAGACTGACTAAACTTCGATTTTGATGTTTTTTGCGTATGTCGTGCAAATCTATATTTTGAAAAATCTTTTCCTATCCATACAAGGACTGAACTTGCTTAATTTCCGAGATATTCGCGAAAAACTGCCGGTATCGCTTGAATGAATTCTGCCTATAGTTGTGCGTCCGTGCAACCTATGCGTAGGTTGCTACCGGATACAGTATTTTGTTCATAGTATATGTAGGTATGATAGGGGGAGATTGAAAGATTACGGGAGATTAAAGATTACGGGAGATTGAAAGATTACGGGAGATTGAAAGATTACGGGAGATTGAAATATTATTTAACTGCCAGGTAAAGAGAGACGTCCGCTTGAACTCGCTGACTAAGCCCTCTTGTCTTCATGTAGGCATTCTCTGCAAACACACACATACATTCTTTTATGCAAAAACTGCCTAGGTCGAGTTCACCGTCAAGCCACAAAAACGCGTGTGCTCGGCAAAAACAGAATAAGCCGATGAACCACCAATCAACGAAATAAACTTGATCATTGCAATAGACAATATAGAGGAAATTTATGTCGATTTTTCCCTAACAATAAATAATGTCAATGTTTGCGTACATTTATTGTACAATTATATTATTTATATAAATGTTCTTATGCTGTACAATTACATATATGTCGAGTCAAAGTCCGAATCTGGGCCCGAGTCGTCCTCTTGGCGGAGGCTTGGGACAGGTAAGGATTCCTCACTGAAGCTATTCATTTTTTTACACTGAAGTTATTTTTATTGACACACACAAAAATGTTACAGAGTTGACACAGCTCACAATGATCACATACTCGCGACATCCGTGACGTCGTTCGTGGAAAAATAGGTCTCTCCTGTCTTCCTGTAACTGGGACAAAGACTGTTTATCTGTTGAAGGATTTTAGGTAACTAGATATTAGTGTTTATAACGGTCCTCGGGCTAGCCGATCACGTACTGCGGAGACGCGTCGGCATCTGGTAAACATCCTGCCCGGAGAATAGGATCTGCGTGTGGTGAGCCACGGGACAGAAACCGTTGGAATGTTTACTGTCGCGTGCCGCTACAAATATTTCTTTTAAGGAGAGCTATAGAATTACTCCGTACCTTTGTTAGACAAAGCGTACATCCCGTGACCGCGGCTACGTTCGGCGACTAGCTGTCGCATCGAGCCAAGTTCATTATCACAAATCACGAACAAATACAATCGGATCGAAAGACGACAATTGTTTAATTACGACTATGATAGAATCTAGATTACGGTGTTAGGGGATTATCCCGAAGTTCCAAAGGGGGGGGCTTCGATGTCCTTTCATCTCCGACATATATAAAAGACATTTTGTGTATATATTAAAAAATAAGACGTTTATTTCTAAAGTAATAAAAACTGATTATTCCGGAGAAGAATACTTCCGTTTAGTTATAATTTTCATACATGCATCTCTTCTTTCCCATTCCTTCATGACGTTCCGTAATAAATAAAAAACCCGAATGATCACCTTTTAACATCATTCATCTGATACTGAATTACTGAGTTTTCTCACATTTCTTATTATATCATTATGACACGAGTTTAGTCAGATTATCTAGGTACGTAGGATAAAATTCGTGGGGTCTGAAAACGTGAACTACCAGTATTCGCGAGCAACGGCCATAAAAGTTTGCCGAAGAAGTTTGCTCAAGAACACGTTCGCACATAGTACTCTTGAACACATGACCAGCCTTTGGGGAACGACGTTATCAATAACAGACACAGTAACCTGTATGGACGTTACACTACGTTCCAGGTAATCCAGAACAATCGAGATCTATATAAATAGGACCGATGAAGATTGGATCCACAATAAAACTAAATATAAAGCTCGGGTGTATCTCGCTCGAGCATTCCATTATCGCGTGTTCGCTACTGTAACAGTTCATCTGCGTTTGCTCGTTCGAAGGTTGACAAATCTTGAACAAGTGCTAGACTGGTGAAATTAGTCGTGATGCTTTTACAATTTATCAATTTATCAATTCATTAATTACAATTTATCAATTTGCAATCCGTAGGAAAGAGATAACATGCTCGATATTCTAGTTTGTAGCTGTAGAAAAATAAAACATATATTTTCTATACATCTTCTATATTGCACACCTCATTGAACATATAGAAAATCGCTAGTAGAACATAGATTATGAGAATATATTTAACTCATAAATACGTTGTGAAAATTATAGAGGAAAATATAAATAGAATGTAAGCCGGAGGTAACAAAATTATATGAAACGTTATTTAATATGTGTTGTAGAACGAATATATTATTCGCTATTTATAATATTTCATGTTTTAGTTCCCTTGTAAGATATTTATTATATTTCAATTATATACTTAGTTTTCGAATATCTTTCTGCTAAATTATATTATTTTCCTAGAACTTCATAATTGAATTTAATCTTACTGCTTGAAATGATTGACTTCCTTTTGTGAAAACACTCCTGACTAAATCTATCCGAACACTTTCCGTAATACTCAGATCTGTTAAATTTGCGAAACAAATCAAGGTTTGAATATTTTCAAAAAGATAATAGTTTCAGTAAATTTAAGTGTATCGAACATTATCACGTTGAAAGGATCTCTCCGTTCAATGCGACTAACATGCTTTTCTTATCTTCCATATATTAAACTGATATATCTATGACTGTTTATAGCACTATATCATTACTAATTCTATTCACTGCTTAAATTAATTAAATTTTTTTCTGAAAATTGCGTTTTGTTTCATCTCTTACTTGCCACGTTTTCGAATATAAATTTCGTTTAGATTAAACAACGTTTAATTTAACAATGGAGAAGTCATGACACAGGTTCATATATGTTCCTGCTCCGAATTTATATCACAGGAAGTTCCTCCTTTCTGAAGTTAAGATCACGATAAGTATCTGTTCTTCTGTCTGTTCTGATGGAAATAAGTGATCGATGAAATAGTATACAACGAAATATAATATTGTCAAATACACCGGAATCTGTTACAATATTCTTCAAGGACGGTATAGTTAATCGTCACGCAACACGGATGACTGTGATATTTGTGTTCTATCTGTTCCCTCTTCTTTTGCTATCTACTTAGAGACTCATTTTTTGCACTGATTCCTAACGAGCAATCTTGTCTGAACGTGTCGTCACTTTTGCGGATACTTGTACACGACTTCAATACGTATTCGCCATTCGGTCATTAAAGAGATTGAAGAAATTCTGATACATTTTTCTTTACGCATCGTCATCTCAAGAGTATTCCTATTAAAGCGTGCAAATGTCTCATAACGGTAATAAATACATCGAGTTCGGCAAACGTTCATATAGATAAAATTTTGGGCATCTAAATTTACTAGCGTAATGCGATGCAACATTTGCTTAAGTAGTTTCACAAACTGAGTTGAGTTTAAGAAATTGGTAGAACACTTGACAAAAAGCTTCTCGATGTTCAGGATAATATGCTCCATATATTAGAAGGAAGTTTTTATGAGGCGATTGTTTCAATAGACTCGGATGTTAGAAAGGATATTTTACAGGATCCTTAAATCCAAGCTGAAATTGCACTTATAAGCAGAGTTGTAGTTTTTATATAAGGATTTCATCCTTGAGTGAAAACGCTAAATATGTTTTCACTTAAATGATCTTTTTATTTGTGTTGACTGTGTCAATTTTTTTTTATTGTTTGTCTTCAAGATTTTCTTTGCATGTTGTCTACTGACAGTCTTGAATGCAGTAATTTCATATTTGCAAATCTCGAAGGATTTGTGAATAAAACTGTCGCCAGAAGCCCGAGAAGAAAGAAGCATTAGATACTTCTATTATTCAATTATAAACTTTTAAAAACTATTTACTTTTTATTTTTATTATTTATATTATTTCTGAAATAATACTGACATTTGCTATAAAATTTGAATGAATTCGACATCTGTGTTTTGGTGAGAAACATAGCTGTTGACAAAGCATCCACTGCATCCGCTGCACTGTATCGTATTGATTGTATTGTCACCTATAATATTATTATAGTTAGTTTCCAACGGTACAAAGATTATTGTATGGAGAAATTACGGAGTGTGTTGTTTGTAATCATAGCGGTGAAATTTTGTGCTCGTGTTCAGCAACTGGAGATCAAATTATGCGAATTGCATTTTTCTATGCAACAAAATGCAAATACGCCTATAGAAAATGTGTCATGAACAACCTACTTCTCGATAAATGTGCGGACATGTTTAAGATATCCAATATTCGAATGTTTTTGAGATGTTCATCAACTTTCTTCCAGAAGCTTTTGCATCTTACAACCTTTTTCCATTGATTGCGATCTCATTGCGTATAGCTTTATTTGTAAGTATTAGGCAAGCAAATGTTTCATTTGTTCATTTATCCAAATTGAAACTTGATATTATTTCTTATTGTTGTTACTATATTACATTGCACAATCCTTGTATCAAGAGAAATATGTTAAAATTCTGGACATATATTTTACAGATAAAGCACAATTCTAGATTCCAAGTATACAAATGTATTCGTTTGTGAAATAATGAAAATCTCCTCTTCATGATTAGAAAATTGATGTGTACTGCATTGTATATCTGACAGCAATAATTGGATCCATTTCCTTCGCGTGTTCTGTTCACGTGGTCATCTGATTTCACATATAATATCGCATGCATCTTCTTTCCGTTTCCGTCTCAAACTTCAAAACGCAAGTTTATCGTTTCTAATCTTTTCACTTTTATGTTTTCTTCGTTTTCTTTTACTAATGATCGTTTTGTACTGCACCATTTATTTTTATTGCCTGATTACTCTGAGTACGAGTTCTTCAAACTATTCAAAATTCCTCATCGTATAAATAGATATTGCAAGTTCAAAACACGTTGCTGTGTCATTGGTCAATCTGCATAAAGTTCTCGACCAATATCAATATCTTTAGATTTGTTATAGATTTTCCAACATATGTTGATATACGACAAATTACAACATAATATATAGTACATTGTTGGCTAGAAACTTCTTGCATATTCTACAATTCCGTCCATCTAGACGGATTGCTTTTTCATCGCTAAGTACAATTTTTCTTTAATGTTTCCTGCATTGTATACTGTGCACGTATCTTTATGAATTCTATACATTATTCTTTACGTTGAGACGTGAATGATATCTAACGTTGCAGTGTTGCAAATGTTATATCGCTGCAAAATACGTTGAACGGTTTATCGCAAAATCTACTATTTTAGCAAATAAATTTTTGGCAAAGCGATTGCTCTCTGCTCTTGTTTGTGTTATATTTCGTAGAACTTCTAAGCAATTATACTGTTATCTTTCCATTTCTACTAACAAATGAAGGAAGACTTATTTCCAAAATTCATTAAGGAATAAAACAATAAAATATTGAGTAGACTTGTACTTTATTACTCTGCTATCAAAACACGTCAACAGCAATTAATAAGAGATATAACAAGATTCTATTATGTTTCCCTCCATAAATTTCATATAATATTAATCATATAATATTCTACAACATATGACAGCGATCTTCCCAGTGCGTTTAGCATAATATATATAATTTATAAAATATATGTAACATTTCCCCTTGTAGAACATGTTAACATTTCCCCTTGAAGTCCTTAACATGCGTCATGATGTAGTCTGTATCAAATGTAGTGTCAGGTTGCACTATAACGAATAATAATATTACTGGAAAAAATGGAAAATACAAGTAACCAATGTAAAAAAGTAGGATGTCTCTTGTTTGAAGCAACACAACCTCTATACATCATCTGTTGTGTCAGTGCTTTTATATATGAGAATCATCTACAATTAATTACAACCGATCAGAATGAAATAATTACATAACTATCATACAGAATTATTTATAACACTGAGAGTAATTTAAAATTGTACGATACGATGCAAGAAATATTTTTATGTATAAAATATCGCAAATAAAAGTATAAGATAGTTTATATCAATGTAATCAGTAATTGAACGATACTATATATATCATTTGTTTTGGCAAAAAATTCTCATACTCATACAAGTCAAAAATGTAGAAAGAACGAGTTCCATCATCGGAAGATAAGTCAACGATTGCATAATTCTTGGTTTTTTGTAAAGAACTATTGCAATATTTATTGTGAAACTGTTTTTAAATATATTAGAACACTTGCGCTACTTTCATCGGTATTTATAATCTACCTTGGAATAATAACGGTAATATTTTATTGGTTATGGTAAGCAGTAGAGAACTAAGAGAACTATAGAGATTGAGGATCTCTCAGCGAAGAAAAAAAGGATGTTCCTTGTCTGCAATGCCTGGAAAATATAAGCTCTCGAAAATGGGAGTCAGAAAAATGCTTTTTTTATTATTTAATTTGTAGTTTGAGGACTTTCGGTTTGGTATGGGGCTGGAATATGGAAGAAAGACTGGATAGAATACAAAGAAGATATGTGAAATTGATCTTAGGTTTAGATATGACAACACCAAATTCTATCAATATATATTGATAGAAGAATGCAAGCTAACATAAATCAAAGAAAAAGCATTAAAAAGAGCAGCAAGGTATGACGAGAAAGCCTTAGTATCAAAAAAGGAACTAGTAAAGGAGTGCATAAAGGAAAGAGAGAGAAACTGGGGAAATGGCCAAGAAGAGAAAAGAGCAAGAAAGAGAAAGAAGGGACCAGAAGAGGTGAGAAATGGAGGGACACAGATGGAAGCAAGAGAAGAGCAAGAAAGGATGACAGCAGACCAAGTTATAGAGGAAAGAAGAAAGAGAGAAGTAGAAGAGAGGGGGGAAAGGATAAGGAAATCCAAATATAACATACATTACAGAAAAATCGTCAAAGAACTATTACCAAAGTACTCAGAAGGGAGGATAAAGTGGAAGGACAGAAGAATATTAGCAAGATTCAGATGTGGAAAGCAAAGGAATACTGGAAAGAAGAAGGAGAAAAAAGATGCAAACTATGTAAAAGGAAAGAAGAAGACCTGAAACATGTAACAGAAGAATGTGACATAACGGGAGCACCAAAGGACATAGAAAAAACACTAAATGAGACTAGAGAAGGACTAACAGAACTAAAAGCAATAATAGAGAGGAGAAGGGTAATACAAGAAGGGGCGGAACGACAAGAAGGGAGCACAGCAAGGAGGCAAAGGCGCAAAGTTGCAATAGTTTTTTAGTCATTAGTTTTTAGTTTTTTCTAGTTTTTTAGTTTTTAGAGATAGAATAATTAAGGGAGTGCAATATAATAGAATGGATAAGAGGGGAGGTAGATATATAAGAAGCGAAATAGGTATAAGGGATGTAAAACCGAAAGTTCGTCCAAAGCCGAAAGGCGCGGACTAAGCAATAATAAATAATAAATAATTTGTAGTTTACAATTTGTTCAGCTGGACATTCCGTAAATTTTTCTAGCTTAAAAAAAAAGAATGCCATGTGATTCAGTCAAAGAGAGATGTTTCGCTGAAGATGTGCCAAGAACGGGTAGAAAACGCAAAATGACACTGCGGCAAGATATTCGTATCGTTCGCGAAATAAAGCACAATCCATTAATTACGATTCCTGAAATAAAATGAACAGCGAACTTGAAGAAACGTTCCATTCTTCTGGAGATCGACGGAAAGTGAATTCAAAATTTACGAGAATGCTCCAATGCATTACAGATTTAAGATATCAAACTAAGATAACGAGTGTTTCACAGAAGCACGACCGTCCCTATAGAATAAACTACGTCGCACAATTAGTAAAAAATACAATCATACAAAAGTATAACAATAAACACTGAAGAAAGTTCATTTAATAGAGAAATAAATTACAGTATCGATTATTAATAAAAAATAATCTTCAACATCTGGAAAATCGTCTACTAACACATTATTGAACAAAAGGGGTATCGGACAAAATATTGGACTTTTATGAAAAATAGTATTGCCATATTAGTTTTTCTAACATTAATTTATAAAATGTTCAGATATTTTTATAACACCAAAATTCACATTTTTCAACACTTCTTATATTTAAAAAACGCTTTCTTTTAAATTAAAAGTTTTTTACTTCGAGACCTATGCAATATAGTTCAGTATACTGCAAAATGTTTTTGTTGTTTTTTCCGTATTTATTTCAAGTACAGGGCAGAGAAATCAAAGTTGTTCTAGTGTCCGAATATTTTCCGGTCTGACTATATAACCGGGGATCGGCCTTATTGAGATATTCGTAAAAAATGCCGGTATCGCTACAAAGTATATTTGACTACAGTTATGCCTATTTGGCAATGGGAACGTCAGTATTAGTTGTAGGTTACCTTTTGTTTATAAACGAGAGTAAGGCGAGCAAAGGCTTAAAATAATGGCACAACATATACGATAACGATAACTACATATACGATGTGCAGCATATGCCTGCTATAACTTATCTACTATAACTTATATACTAGCTCAATAAAAAGAGAATATCATCATTTATTAAGTTTAAGTGTGGGTTAGAGTTCTCGCCGACCGCTGCAAGGTGGGCGCAAGCGGTTGCGTGAAGTAATAACAAATTAATTATACAAATAGCATGCGTAGTGTATTATAAAAATAAAAAATGAATGAGTAATTGATATTATTTTAGGAAATAGAATAATCGTTATTGTACACTTATTATAGGCGGATGATTGAAGGATTGCAAACTCAAGAGTGTCTATCACAAAATAATAACGTGCAATCCTGGACTCTTAGAGATAAAGCAAACCTATATCTTTTCAGAGCAGCCCTTCGATCAATATCGTGCTATTTTATATATTTTTCATTACTGAGTTAAACATTTTATTTTGGATATAATATTAAAGTTTAATATATTGTTTATAGCAACATACTCCAAAGTAGCGATCTTGCTCTGTCAGTTATACATTAGAACTGGCAATTATATTAAAAAATGGGGTTGAACTTTACTGTAGGGAACTAAAAATCATTGTCTTTTTTATCTGCAATTTTGTAGTTTTCAATGTGCGGAATCCACAAATCCAAGTTTGAAATTACGGAATCCAATGACGCATACCATATGACTATGCAAAGCAAAACATCTTCAGAGTATTTTACATTTCTCTTTGGCGCCAAATGAGCTTATGTCCATTATATCATTCAATGAGTTGACGTCGCCATAAAAATTCGCACAATCCTCATCTTTGTCCCCATCCTTAGCTGGTCTCTAAATGAATTCTATTTCCTGAGTATGCATACATTTACATTGAGTATATTATATTCGCAAAAAATTAGTTCGTACTAACACAATTGGCCGTCTAGCGTCAACCTGAAAATAAATACAGGAAACATTCGATAACTGCGAAAAGGTGCATAACACGATAAAAAGAGAGCGAAAAAACAACGCAGTGGTGAAAAAACGCAAATGAATTCTTTGGGCGCATTGGAAAAAACTGTTACCTGCAGGCCTTGACACTGATATTGTTGCAATGCGCCGTTCACGCGAACTTTTACTGAACTGTCTCGAGATTCAACTTAATGTAACCAAGTTTCTTTAGAGCATAAAGGCAGCTCTGGGAAAAAAGGAGAATGCATGCACAGACTTGTAGAAAAATGCTTAAATAAGTTTACTTAATAAAGTTCTATTACAGATCGATGATTGAAACGATGTTGAAAAGCGAGTTCCTAAGGGTGGACATCCGATTTTTCGGATTTGCCACTTTTTTAAGATGAATGGAAAATTAGAAATAATTGGTGGGTACATGTTCCAAAGAAGATTCAGCACCTGTGTACTGGTCGCATCAAGTAGCAACAGGTTTTACCGTTCTTCAAGGTGGATCTCACCAGTAATGGGAGAACTCTCTAACCTGAACATACGGATAAGACCAGGCACTTGCAATATTAATGATTTTTATTAAAAAAAGGAATAAATATTTCAATTCATAGATTACTTATGCAACACTTCAATTTGCCGAAAACAAAAAAAGAGTATGAAAAAACAGTAATATTACAGCCTTTTTTTAAAAAAAGTAATCGAACTAATCCGGGTTTGCTGTATACAAGTGTCCTTGAGTCGTCAGAATGAAAAACCAAATACATGTAACCAAATACATGTATACAAAATACATGTAATCAAACACGTTTGACTCAATAGGTCAAAATGATTACCATCCACGCGCAGTCAGTGGCTCCATAAACTGTACTCATTGAAAAATCCAGAATCCAATTTATTGCTAAAATAAAGTGTAAAATACCACACAAATTTTACATAATTTTACATTTCCCCGTTTTGATAACTGATAGATTGCAAAAAAGTGATTAATTTTTGGTTTTGCCCTAACGCAAAGTTCAACCAAAAACGATAATAACATAGATCCAAAATTCGTCCACATTTTCCAATTTGGGCCCGTAAACGCCATAAAAGTAGTGGTTTATTTCGTCGTATCCAGAAGCAAGTAACATTTTTCTTTTTTATTATTCTTGTGATTTAGGTTCCATGTGAACTAAAATCTCGATTAAAACAGCACACCAATACTGTTGTATACAACAGAAATGCTGAAGCAAAATCAGAAGATTTATGCAGTGACACATGATATAATAGTACTTCAAAATAACGTTTATACTGATTTATGCGAAGTAATGGTAACTGCATATGGTCCATAGGTGTTTAAATAACGTGATATTGGTAAATTTTTTGAAACAATATGCAAATAAAAATACTCTTAGCAAGTCAACGCTAGAGGAAGATATTAGAGGAAGACGTTGTTCGTATTTACGACTTGGCATGGCCTGAATACTACACGAAGATTCGTGATCACAGAAGTAAACAAGGCCCCGCGGGACTTTATTTACAAACTCCGGGTAAACAAAATAAAAATACAAAACTACCAAGAAAACAACAAGCACTCACGACGAAAGAAACAAAACGTAACGTAGTTTGATCTTTAAAAATAACGACAACAGAATTGCTGGAACCGGGAGACAGCAAGCAACACGTGTCAGCACTGTATATGCTTACGGGCACTATATCGATATATTTTAAAACACAGCTGCAGGCGGAAAACTATGAGATAAGAAGGGTAGAATAACAGGAGCGATATAACACCCGTTCTAGGTCAGGAACCGCCTCAATTTTTATAGAAAGGATTAGGACAGTGGAAGAACGTATGGAGAAAAAGTGGAGAGAAGAATGGAGATATTACAGGGAGGATAATTGGACAAGGAGACTTATAAATGACGCTTGTATTTTTAAAAGGAGTACAGAAGGAATATTGAAGACTTTACCATGCAGAACTTGAGTGGACATGGAATATTTAACGTATATCGTAAGGCTATTAATAAGGAGGCCCACTCAAGATGCTGGGATTATAATGCTGAAGAAAATGATGCGGAGCATGCGTTGTACCACTGCCCTACGTGGATCAATGATAGAACAGTACTAGAAAAGTACTTGGGCATGCAACTCTGCTAAAGTACCTGGAAGAGAAAAGCTGGATGATAATCACTGGAAGAGGTAAAGAAGGGGAGGAGTGGACATATATGGGGAGGGAGGAAACTCAGTAATAGATTATGTGATTGGAAATCAGGAGACGACAGAAGAAATAATCGACATGAAAGTAGGAAAAAGAACAGGGTCGGACCACATGCCGTTAGAAATAGAAATAGGGGGTCGGAATTACAAAAAGTGAGGAAAAGAAAGAAGAAGAGAAGGAGAAAAGGGAATGAACAAACTAAAGTGTGGAAAAATACCTGGAGGAATGTAAAGGCTGGACCTGCAAGGGAAGAACAGTAGAGGAAATGTGGACTGAAATCAAAAAGAAGATAAATGAAGCAATGCCTAAGCAGAAAGTGAAGATAAGGAAATGGGGCATGAGGGAGAAAGTGTGGTACGACAAGGAGTGGAAAGAAAGGAAAAGAGAGATGAGAAGGAAGATGACAAAGTTTATGAAAGGAAAATGCAGCAGAGAAGCGCTCACAGAGGAAAAAAGCCATTCAAGCAGTGGTGTAAACAAAAAAAAAAGGAAAGACACGAAGAAGAAGAAATGTAGAAAATAAAGAGGATCAAAACAGAACAAGAAGCGTGGAAATATATAAATAAATACAGAAGAAGTAGAGATGGTATAGATGAGGATATAAGCGAAGAAGAGTGGAAAAATCACTTTATGGAAATTTTAGAAGGGACAGAGCACAAAGAGGGCAGGAAAACGGGGCATAGAAAGGAAGAGAAAATAACGGAGGAGAGAGAAGATGTTGCGTCGGACAACACTCTAAACCAGGCCACACACCTCGGGCAAGATGGCAGCCAGATGTCTTCGGATCCTTACTGCGTACCCTCAATAGTCTCAAGTGCCCTCCGTAAATCTCAGGAATTTATCTCGAGGGCGGTTAGCATCCTTCTTCACCCACCACCATAGTAAATAACCAATTAACAACGAAGCCTATTTCCCTCACTCTCTTAGCCAAAATCGTCATCAACAAATCCGATGGTCCCGTGAGCTAGACACACCCATCCTTAGCTTTCCTCCACCACAGCATCGTCACCGAACTGCACTGATTTTCCATCTTTCAAACAGTCAACATCTTTTGACCGGGCTTACACCTGTAGAGCAGCCACTCACTTATCTTATACATACGCACCAGCGTAACTATCTTCCTTAGAAAGTTGTTGGAATAAATTGTGATTTATAACTTATTATACAGTGTTACATTCATTGAACCACCTCTATTATCTTAATCGAAACAGGGGAACGACTATTTCGCGGCGTCGATTAACCGAATCGTAGCGAGAATTTACGCGTCTCGCTGACGCGTTTTCCTAGCAACCGCGTCTCTCCGCGAACGATCGTAACATTTTGGTCCCTTGAGCCGGATTCAGTGGCAAGTGAAAAGTGTGAACACGTAACCGGTCGAATCATTTTGGTCCTTCGAACCGGATCACGTGTCAAGTGAAAAATGCACGCCAGTGACACCCACTGCCATACGGTGACGAGTAACATTTAAACTCACAACCACGAGGTAAGCTCGTTTATTGCATTGTCTTCATAATCTACTATACCAATGGAGAACACAGACAAAATTACCTCCTTGCATCGGAGACGAGGCTTTCAAATCGGCCGATTTACTACTCTATCTACACAACGGTACCAACTTCCTTGGCGCCAACAACGAATTACGAGAGCTCTGAAACCTTCTGCAGTCCGACGATCATAAGGTAAAGGTTCAGTCCTTTTTAACCGACCGACGGATCGAATGGCGCTTCATTCCTCCCAACTCACATCACTTCGGCGGGTTGTGGGAGGCTGCAGTGAAATCCTTCAAACCACATCTCAGACGTATCGTAGGTAACGAGCTCTTAGCGCCCGCTTAGCCGCGGTGGAAACGCTAGTTTCCCATCGATCACGAAGGTTAAGCAATGGTCGACGCGGCACGGACAAGGATGGGTGACCGTTCGGCGGGCGCTGACGAAGAGGAAGGAGGCGCACCGAAGCCATTTTTCTGGGACTATCCAAGGAGCACGAGGCAGGCAGAAGCCCCCGGGACACAGGACTACCCTGGGAAACACCGATGGATCTGATATTTCTTATAGTCGGGTGGCGGCTGGCCGGTGTCCGCGGCACTAGCCAGTTCGCCGATACGGTGCGGAAATTTCGGAGAAGTTGGTGGCCCCCACGCCTGTTAGGACCACTCACCACCTCATCACAAGGGGCTCCCTGGCACACCTGCACCAGCTCTGACCGGATCAGGGTGTGAAGAGTGAGCGGCACCAGGACAGGACACACCGTTGACGACCTCGGCAAAAAAAAACCAAAAACAAGAAACATGGATATAGAAAACTTAAGTAACAAAGTTTGCGGTGCAGGGGAGGGATACTCCAGTACCGGCGCAGCCGTGGGTAGTGAAGTGGGCCCCACTGCGTCGACAACTCGCGACCACGGCCGTTCGAGGGTGGACCGCCAGGCCCCCGGACGTGTTTCTACGCCTGGCGATGGAACAGGAGACAGGAGGAGGACAACAGGAGGACAACCGGAGGACAACGGGAGGACAACAGGATGGAAACGGCGGAGGAATCTCCGAGGAGGGTGACAAGACGCTCGCTAAGAGCCGCGGACAGGCCGGAGGGCGTCTTTCTCACACCAACGAGGCTGGATGATGGCACATCACCAATGGCAGGAGGATCACGGGCGCGAGCGAGGTCCGACGACGAGGATCCGACCGCCTCGATCACCTCGCGCTCGGCTTCGGCGGCATCCAGGGGGAAGAAGAGGAGAATAACAGCCACAACCCCGGAGGTGTCCGAAGAATTAGAGGCGGAGATGAGGACGAGCTCCCCGGCAGACATCAGCGCGGGCCTGACAATGCACGTGTCCGAAATAATGCACGTCGCGACGACGTCCTCAAACCTCAAGGGGACCTACATTAGATCCCTGAAGAACGCGGCGAGTTACATCACCGCCGTCTGGAACACGGAATCCTCGAGGAGGACGAGACCAGCACAAGGCACCGACGACGTAGACACGAGGCTGTCCGTGCTGGAAAAGGAGAACGCAGCCCTCCGCCAGGAACTAAGGAGACTGGCTGCTCGAGTCCACGAATGCCCGCGATGCGCCAACGCGACGCCCGAATACGACCGTCCTCCACGAGAAGATGGAAACGACAGGACACGCCTAGACGCCCTAGAAAGAGTAGTCCGAGAACTGGGATCCTCCATTCTTAGGACCATAGAGGACCATTCGGGGATACGCGATGGCAACACCCCCCCGAAGCACGACCGAGCAAGGACCACTCCGTCGATCCCCGCGCCGCCCAACCGACGTCGCCCCCAAGGGAACAGGAGGATGGGGGCTGGGAACTGGCGGAAACAAAAAAGGAAAGAAGGAGAAGGAGGAAGGCGAACGGGACAAGGACAACCGTCGCCGCCGAAGGAGAGGCGGCAAGAAGAGGACCGACCGCGCCACCACCGACGCGGGCACGGCAGCAGCAGCCCCAGCCTGGCAGGGCGGCAGGCGCACCGAAACAGAGTGCCCCCGCAACGCAGAAAGGACCACTGAAGACACCCAAGGTGGCCACGCCCCCTCGCGCCCCGCGAACATCCGCGGTGACCCTGACGCTGAACGAGGGAGCGAGGATGTCGTACGCCGACGTCCTGGAAGCGGCCAGAACAAGGACCCCGCTTTCGGAGCTCGGAATGGAACGTCTAGAAATGAAAAAGGCGATGACGGGGGCCATCATAATCAAAGTCCCTGGAGACAGGGACAGAGGAAAGGCGACGCTACTGGCGACGCGTCTGGCCGAGGCGCTGGACCCGACGCCGGTGAGAATCGCCACTCCAACCAGGATGGCGGAGCTACGAGTGACCGGGATAGACATCTCGGTCAAGAGGGAGGAGCTGCAGGAAGCACTGGCCTCGGCGGCAGGATGCGGCAGCGCGGAGGTACAGGTGGGCGAGATCGGCGCCACCAGAGGCGGCCTAGGGACGGCATGGATTAAGTGTCCGGCAGCAGGAGCCCGCAAGCTGGCCCAGGCAGAGAAGATAGCTACCGGCTGGTCAACCGCGAGGATAAGGGCCATCCCGAAGCGGCCGTTGCAGTGCTTCAGGTGCCTGGAACTGGGACACGTACGCGCCACCTGCGTATCCAGCGAAGACCGAGGGCACCTATGCTACAGGTGCGGCGGAAACGGACACCGCGCCAGAGACTGTCCCGCCTCCACTCCCAAGTGCCCCCTGTGCAAGTCGCTCGGGGCGCCCGCGAACCACAGGATGGGCGGAGAGGCATGCACCCCACCGAAAGTCAAGAGAAAGCGACCGATCCGCCAACCAGCAGCAGCAGCAGCAGCAGCAGGCGCGGAAGGGACACCAGGAAGCGCCGCCGAACCAACAGCGGCGGACGGCCGGGAGGAGGCCATGGAGGCGACCACATAATTCAAGCGCCTCCTGCAATGCAACCTCGGTAGGTCGAGAAGGGCGCAAGATCTGCTCCTTCAGACCATCCGGGAGAACGAGGTCGCCCTGGCGGCGGTGGCCGAACCACATCGCATTCCCGACTCGCCCAACTGGGTCGGGGACCTGGACGGATCCGAAGGGATAACGTGGACGGCAGGCCCGGGCGTCCTGCTGGACAGTGGCAGCGGCTTCGTCGCGGTTGAGTGGCAGGGAGCAGCGGTGGTGGCGGTATACGTCTCCCCAAACATCGACCTGGCCGCGTACGGGGACTTCCTGGATCGAGTAGGCGAGTGCATCGGAAGATGCCTCCCCCGCCAAGTACTCGTCCTCGGGTACTTCAACGCCCACTCGACGCAATGGGGAAATCCCAGGACCAACTCTCGAGGAAGGATGCTCACCGATTGGGCAGCGGGTCTGGGGCTCCTGCTGGCAAACAGGGGCTCGGCGAGCACCTGCGTGGCGCGGAGAGGATCCTCGGTAGTGGACATCACGTGGGCCACCCCGGAGCTACTCAGACGAATCCACGATTGGAGGGTGGCCGAGGGGGTGGAAGCGCTATCCGATCACCTCTACATACTGATGGAGGTGGCCCTGGGGGCCGAAGACGACGCCGGAGGACGACGACGACCGGGAGAAAACCGCCGCCGCCCGCCACCGCGATGGCGTTTCAAGGAAAGGGACAAGGAGATGCTACGGGCGGCCACGATCGTATCCGCCTGGAGCTGGGACGCCCGACGGACAACCGAGCAGGAAAGCATCGACGAGGAGGCGGAGGAGCTCCGAAGATACATGTGCGCGGCGTGCGACACCTCGATGCCGCGCTCAGTCCCGGGGGGGGGGGGAGACGCGACCAAGGAACGTACTGGTGGACTCCGGAGATCGCGGAGATGCGAGAGAACTGCGTTCGGGCCCGCAGAAGATTCCTAAGGGCCCGCCGTCGCAGGCTGACGCGCGACGAGGAACAGATCTCCAGCTGCTACGAGGAGTACAGAGAGGCGAGACGCACTCTTCAGCGGGAGATCAAAACCGCGAAAGCTCGGTGTTGGACGGAACTGATCGAGGAGGTCGAATCCGACCCGTGGGGACGGCCCTACAAAGTAGTTACGAAGAAGCTACGACCCTCGGCGCCCCCACTGACCTCGAACATGGATCCGGCGTTGCTGGACAACGTCATCGGGACGTTGTTCCCGCTGGAGGACACGGACACGAGCCAACCAGCGCCATCGTCCCCCTCTGTCGACGACGACGACGACGACGACGAGGAAGCAGCGACGACGAGGAGGCAGCGACGACGACCGCAACAGGATGGAGCGAAGAACTGCGAGTGACCGAAGAAGAACTCTTCGAAGCAGCCAGGAGGATGGCATCCCGCGACGTGGCACCCGGTCCGGACGGAATACCGGGCCGAGCCTGGGTGGAGACGATCGTCACCATGGCTCGCCGCCTGCGACACCTGTTCACCAGATGCCTAGAGGAGGGCGTCTCCCCCCGGTCATGGCGGACGGCTAAACTGGTTCTGCTGCGGAAAGAGGGCCGCCCGCCGGACTCGCCGTCCGCTTACAGGCCGATATGCCTGCTGGACGAGGTGGGCAAAATGCTCGAAAGGATCATCGCCGCCCGGCTGGAGGCTCACATGACCGAGAGGGCGCCCGGATGGCACGACAGCCAATACGGATTCCGCCGCGGCCGCTCGACCGTGGACGCGGTGAAGAGGGTGAAGACCATGGCCGAGGACAAGGTCTCTCGAGAAGGGGTGGCAGTAGCGGTATCACTCGACGTCACCAACGCCTTCAACTCGATCCCCTGGCCCAGGATCGTGGAAGCCCTGCGACACTTCGAGGTCCCGGCGTACCTGGTAGGGATCATCCGAGCGTACCTGACCGACAGATACATTGTCTACGCCGGAAAGAACGGGGAGGAAAGAAGACGGATCGAGCGCGGCGTTCCGCAGGGGTCGGTGTTGGGACCGATACTCTGGATCACGGCCTACGACTCCGTCCTCCGATGTCCGATGCCCCGGGAGCAGGCATGGTGTGCTACGCCGACGACACCCTGATCATGGCCGGGGGACGGTGGTGGCACGACACGGCGAATCGCACGGAGGACGCCGTGGCGTGCGCGGTGCGCGGTGCGCGCCATTCGAAGGCTCGGCCTGACGGTGTCGCTGGCCAAATCCGAGGCACTGTGGTTCTTCGACCAGCGACGAAGAGGAACACCTCCTCCCGGACTGTCGGTGAACATCGGCGGAGAAGAGGTCCCGGTGAAACGCCAGATGAAGTACCTGGGTCTCACGATCGACAGTGGATGGACCTTCGGCCCGCACTTCGAGCAACTGGTCCCGAAGGCGACGGCCGCAGCCAACGCCCTGTGCGGCCTCCAATCGGCGGAGCAGGATCGAGAATCCGCCGACTCTACGAGGGAGTGGTTTGGTCCCGAGTCCTCTACCGGGCACCCGTCTGGGCCAGAAGCTTGACGGCCAGTCGCCACAGCCTGACCTTGCTGCGGAGGCTGCAGAGGACGACCGCTATCCGCATAGCGAGAGGCTACAGGACGACATCGTACGCATCGGCGACCGTGCTGGCGGTATCCCCCCCGTTCGAGCTGCAAGCCCTGGCGCTCGAACGCGTGTACGAACACCAGAGGGGCCCGACGCCATCGACCGCCAGCCAACCGGCCCCGAACATCCGGGAGGAGGCGAAGAAGGAGACGTGGGAACGATGGTGCTCGCAGCTGATCCAGGAGGACGCCGTGCGGCCGCACCGGGCCGTTCGCGCCGTGCTTCCCAACTGGGAGGCCTGGAGGGATCGAGGCGGAGCGCCGCTGACCTTCAGGATGACGCAGGTGCTCACCGGCCACGGAGTGTTCGGCGAGTACCTGCTAAGGATTCGGCGAGAGGCGACGTCCGTCTGTCACCACTGCGAGGAAGAGGAGGACATGGCGCAACACACGCTGGAGTTCTGTCCGGCGTGGGCGGAACCACGACGCGTCCTACGGCTCGAAATCGGCGAGAGCTTAGCCCCCGAAGCGGTCGTCGCGGCCATGCTCAGAGGGCGCCAGGAGTTCGCCGCCATCCGCACCTACTGCGAGCAGGTCATGCTGGCGAAGGAGCGGGCGGAAAGAAACCGGGAGCGAGCTCGCGATCCGTCCAGGACATCGCAGCGCCCGAGAAACACAACGGCGCCGCCGCGGCCACCGTAGGAGCGCGAAGAACCAGGAAGAGGCGTCAGGGGACGGGGTCCCCAGGATGACGCGGCAGGAGCGCGGCGCTAGGGGGCGTGGCCCTCAGCGGTCCAAGAAGAACAGGACGCCTCCCTTCGACAAAAAAGAGAGATAGACGCCCGGGGGTAACCGGTAGTAATTCGGGAGAGATCCAGGGTGCATCTCGACTCAGGCGTCAGGACAGGTCACCGTGGAGGTTTTAGCCGGTACGAATCCGGCACTACCCAGCGCCCTCTCCCCGGAGGGGTTGAAGGTTTCTTCCACGAAAAAAAAAGTAACGAGCTCTTAACATTTGAAAACTTCAACACACTCATCATTGAAATCGAGTCTACCCTCAACTCCCGTCCGCTGACTCCAATATCATCAGACCAAAACGATCTTCTTGTCCTTACTCCCGGTACTTCGGTGATTCATTAACAAGTTTCCGAGAACGAGATTTCAGGGACACTCCATCCAATCGTCTCTCCAGCTGGCAACATATTCAAAAACTCAAACATTTCTGGCGCCACTGGCATCGAGAGTATCTGAACGAGCTGAACATCCGAAAGAAATGGAGTAAGGGCAGTCACGACATACGAGAAGGCGCCATTGTCATTCTCAGAGAAGACAACGTTCCCCCAATGCAATGGCCACTGGGCAGAATCATCAAGATCCAACCCGGCGCAGACGCATCATGCGGATGGCTACCGTTCGATCGGAGCATCAAGCGGATGGTACCACTCACTACCATGCAGGGATACTGGACGAACGACTGAAGGCAGAGATTGAAAAGAAACGGAGAGAGCCAATTCGGATTCAGAAAAGGAAGAGAAGTGACCGATACGGTTTATGTAATAAACCACATCACAGACAAGCAGCTAGATGTGGCGACACTCGACCACGGAAATTTCCAACGGCTTCGCGGCACAAAGCGCTATACCTTCAAAGCGTAAGGCCGACAGGCCTAATGTACCATCGATATCCTTACGACTTTTTCGCCGAATATTCGGTAGAATGTATACGTGGCAACCGTCGCGGACTTCTGATAAACGCGCGCGTAGTGGGGATATCGAGGGGCAACAAAGGAAAGAATCTGTTCGGTTTTGAACCAAAAAGATTCATTTTGCCCCGAGCCGCGAAGTGCGAAAGGTTAAGAGAAGCAAACACAATTAGAGAAACGAGTCGTTAAAACTACTCTTGAGAGTTCAGTTTTAATCGTTACTTGTTATTAATTGTTGCTAAACGTTAACCGTGGTTAAATGTTATTTGTTGTTAATTGTTAAGAGTCTAATTAAACGTTATTGTTGAAAATCAAGTGTATTTTCTTGCGGGCACCTTCACGGACGGTCACCTTCACGGACTGTCACCTCATAAGTGTGAATAAATAGCTTGGTTGTTAAACATATCCAAATGTTCCTTCAGTACCTATCACGACCTATCCATCTCATAGGTGAAGAAAGAGGGAAATTATATACCTGCCTAAGAGCGGCGTTCGACAGACTAAACAGAGAGAAACTGGAGGAGAAAATGAGGAAAATGGGGATTAGTACAAGTGTACTCATCGAATATTACTGTTAATAAATATTGATTGTTGAATACATCTGAGTATTTCTTCCGCACCTATCACGACATCCCACCTCATGGCCATGAAGGGAAAAGAACAAGAAAGAGAAAGAAGGGACTAGAAGATAATAATAATAATAATAATAATAATAATAAGAAAGGATGACAGCAGACCAAATTATAGAAGAAAGAAGAAAGGAAGAAGCAGAAGAGAGGGAGAAAAGGATAAAGGAATCCAAGTATAATATACACTACAGAAACATAACCAAAGAAAAATTACCAAAATACTTAGAAGGGAGGATGAAGTGGAAGGACAGAAAAATACTGGCAAGATTCAGATGCGGAAACGAGACTAAAGCAAGGGAATACTAGAAAGAAGAGGGAGATAAAGATGCAGACTATGTAGAAGGAAAGAAGACTTGAGGCATGTAATAGAAGAATGTGAAATAACGGGAGGACCAAAGGACATAGGAAAAACGCTAAATGAGACTGGAGAAGGTTTAACAGAACTGAAGGCAATAACAGAGAAGAGAAGAGCAAACGACAGGAAGGATGCACAGCAAGGAGGCTAAAGACCAAAGTTGCAATAGTTTTTTAGTCGTTAGTTGCTAATTTGTAGTTTCTACTTTTAGTTTTTAGAGGTAAAATTAGCAAGGTAGTGCAATAGAATAGAGGGGAAAAGAGATGTAAGAGATGTAAAACCGAAAGTTCATTCAAAGCCGAAAGGCACGAACTAAGCAATAATAAAATAAAAGAATAATACAAGAGGATCCAATAGACCAACAGGCGATCAACATTGTGTAGTAAGCCCAATTATCATAAGAGGTAGAAACGCTACTATTCACTTCTAAGGACGTAGGAACGCTATCAGTGATGTCTAAGGATGCAAAGCCTTCAGCATTTATATTTATATAATCAAATAATAATCAAATCTATCTGCCAAGCAAAGTAAAGGGTAAAGAAAAAAACAAAGAAAAGAGGGAACATTGTAACAATCATCTCGGAACAATGTAAAAGTCAGGTCGAACAAGAACATGGGTACATGAAATTTGCATAAATGTTGAGGACTGATGGTTTAACTAACTAGCACTGTTCATTAGATTAATTATATGATCTCTTACGTCGTATCGCAACTTATTCCGGTTATGTCCATGAAGTGTGAGTTATCTGTAAAATTTAATCGTAGCGTTTAGCTTCCCTTCATAGACTTAGCTTATTGTAGTTCGTATCGTTGTCGTCTGTCTTGGAGCCTATATATTCATGCACACCCTCAACAGAATGTTTGGATCTCTCATAAAGCGTCTTTTAACTGTTTTGCCAACCGATGCACTGATAAGGCGCTTTACTCCAACACTCACTGCTGAAGTCATGAAGACATGGATTGCATTGGGTGATCGACAGAACGACAAGTTTTTGAAATTGCATGATCGTCCCGCGGCCTACTCTAAGAGAGCGTCGAACGATAACACCGCGCTCCTTTCTATCTGCCTAGTCGTCAAGTCACTTCAAGTCCGTTCGAATCTATCAGTTTAGAGAATCGGTACCAGTGCACTTCGCTGGGCATATGTTCTCGTACACATTCGCGGGACATTCTCTTCATATTAAACATTGTAGAAACAAACTATGTGTGGGCATGATTAGCCTATCGTGCAGATAGCTAGAGAAAGAGAAAAAGAGAAAAAAGGATTAAAAAATTCAAAGGAAGGAAGAAAGCGATTTGGAAAAGAGAAAAAAGGGCTGAAAGCCGAAAAAACATTTCTTGACTTGGGCGAACTGGAACGCCCAAAGAACAAAAAAGAATGTAAGACAATTAATGGGGAAAATTAATTTTTATTATAAATTTATGGAAGATGCCTGCAAATTCCTGGAACCACTTCATAACTTATTAAGGAAAAATGTCAAATTCATCTGCAATGAAGAATGTGAGAAGTCATTTCAGAGGATCAAGGAACATGTCTGTTCAAGTCCGGCCCTAGCAACATATGAGCAAAACAAAGAAATATTCATTTATACAGATGCAAATGGTGATGGTTTAGGAGCCGTTTTAAAACAACCCCAAGATAACGGTATGTTACACCCGATTGCGTACTTCTCAAGAAAACTGAAACCAAACAGATGAAAGCAATCTACCTCGAATGCCTTCCTCTTAAAGAAGCGATTCAATATTGGCAACATTACACATTACTGTTGCTTTGCACAGAATGCTTGATATGAAATGAACCTTATAGCGATAGCGTTCGTAATGAGAACTAGCTGCAGTACGTATATAGCAGCAGATGGGTTCACGAAAATTGCATCAGGTCTAATATGGCGTTCTGCGTGTACATCAACCGTAACTCGAATGATACACGTTGCTGAACCGAATAACAAGCGTATCAACTAAAAAATTGTAAAATAGAGATAACCATGAAGTGTTTGCAAGTGATCTTAGTTAATATATCTTGAACTTTGTTGCTGTATTTTCGATGATAGCGACTAGTGTTATTTGCAAGAATTGCAAAGGAAAATTCAATCTTCTAGAACCAGAAACCGCGGCTTAGGTTCCAAAATTGCAAGTAAGTGTGAGTACTGGATGAAATTTTTCAACTCATCTCCACTAATTGGCAATGCCAATCCATACCAAAAGTCATCTGAAATAAATCGCAGGATTGTGTTGGCGACTTTTAGAGAACGGAATGGAAAAGATAAATTTATTTTGTGGGCTAATGGATATTTTTCAGGGATCGGCTATCAATAGATACTATGGCTGTCCGGAAAATTTACATTCTGTTGTCTTACGGGTATCTAATCGTCCACTTTCGAGAGCTACCGAAAAAGACAGAAGAAAAGTTAGCGTTTCGGAAGAGAGAACGCCAGGAATATGAGAGAACTGAATTTTTCGTTCGGGCTTGCTACACTCCTCGGGAAACACAGTAAGAATGTGCTTGATATAATTGTAAAATCTAGGTTTCCCAATCTTGCAGCGTTGCATGGGAGAATAAAACGGGCACAGAACAGTACAATGATTAGTATGAAGGTGACAAAGATAATTGCACTATAAACCATATCAGTGCTGATAAAGTGGAAACTTATGTCATCACAGAAATGTTTATGAGATCAGGAAAGAAACATCATGCCAAGTATAGTACATGTATTGGAGATGGAGATAGCGAAACACATAAAGACATTAATCCATACGAAGACATTGTTGTTTAAAAGAAAGAATATGTTGGTCATGTATAGAAACGAATAGGCACAAAGCTAAAGGACGCCAAATAATGTTAAATAAACTGTTTTCGGATAATTACAATAGCGTTTTCACAAAAAGTGGAATTTCTAACTTGAGAAGGACAAACACAATAATTTGTAAATGTCCTAGGAATAGCGAAGAGTATAATCCATGCATGTTTTAAACCAGTTAAAGCTGGATTCCAAGTCACTTTACACAAAGTTCATCTGAAACAGAACTCTTGTTTGTAATTGCTTTTGTTTGTATTTGCTTTTTAGATGAATATAATTAAGTGCTGTGGTCAAAATCTGAACCCTCGTCAATATTTTATTGCCGATCTATTAAATTTGTATTTATGAAAGAAAATGGGGCATTGGTTAGGGAAGAAGGTAATAATGGAAATAAATAATCTTTCTCCCAATACATACAATTCAAACAATGATAATATAAAAGTTATCTTTGCTTTGCGCTTAGCCATGTTATACGGTAGCGTTGGTAATATTTTATCAAATATAAATGTTGGTCCCAAAATGTTGTACCGGTGGAGAATCTTCAAAGAAAATGAATTCGATAGAAATTATTCAAAACCCTCGCGTGTGCAGATATGTCGACGTTAGCACGCGAGCTAAGAATTTAATCGTAATTCGACCGTGCCAGTTTGTCCTTTCAGGAAGAAAACAACTTTATTGTCTGGACAGTTCTATGTAAATATTTATAAATCGCACATTAAGCGAACTTGTTTACGAGTTAAAATCCAAAGGTCTCAGCTGTAAGAACCACAAGAAAAGATAAAAGAGACCTACCTTCAGAATTTGAACCTCATAAACGTCGTGAGGTAAACTGTTTTCTTTTTGGGCTCACTCAAAACAGAATATTGGTATCGTATGATCCCAAGAATTATGATCCCATTAATACAAATATGTATATAACAAAACAAAAATGAAACGTATTCTTTTCATTTGTAATTTTAAATAACGCATAGAAAACATAACGCATACATGGAGTTTATCACCTTCTTTAAATGGTATAATGCATTCCATAATTAAAAGCGAATAAAGAAACGAACTTACCAAAGCACCATAGGAAAGAATTTATGAAGTTTTATCTTACTCGGAAGTCAGTTTGCCTGAATATCACAAAATCCATTCACCTTAAATTTCTGGCAACGAGAACTCTTCAAATTTCCTAAAAAATGAATTTTAACAGACTTTTTTTTTCAATTTTTTAAATTTTAACAGGCAATGTAATATTTTAACAGATAATTTAACATTCTAACAGAAATAGTAACAAGGGAAAGATAGCGTGTGCAAAAATGCGTGAAAGGGCATTTAGAAAAATCGAAATAATTGGAAATATAATTAAAAAGTGAAGAGAAAATATCATGGGTTTCATGCCTGGAGCATAAATGTGAAAAATTTCCGCTTTTGTAACAAATTCTACATCCTTTTCTTTTTTTGTTTAAATTGAGGTGTGCATTGAATTTCATGACAAAATAATATATATTCATATATAAATATCAAAAATAGTAGTCATTTTCCTTAGTTTATTTATCAAAATGTCATTTCCTTATATTATTATGATACAAAGAATTATATATATATATATATATATATATATATATATATATATATATATATATGTCGGAGATGAAAGGAAAGCCGAAGCCTTTCCTTGGAAATCTTGGGAACATCCTCTAGTACCTTAGCCTAGATTTTATTATAGTTGTAATTGCTTAAGATTTGTAATAAGCGAGATTGGGTTCGAGGTGACAATTGGTCGCCGAACGTAGCCACGGTCACGGGATGGACGTTTTGCCTAACGGAGGTCTGGAGGGGTTGTATGTGTTTTCCGAGAAATGTGGTTGTGGCGGCATGCGGCCTCGAGAGCGGGCCTAGCCACGTGTGATGTTGCCCCAGAGGTGCCGATGCAATGGGACATACATTGTATTAGTAATCAAAACTCCAGGCAGAAACTGCCTAGCAACGGCGTTTGGAACTTTCTCGATGCTTCCAACGAGTGTGCCTAGCAACGGCGTTTGGAACCTTCTCGATGCTTCCAAACGGGTATAGAAAACAAAATGCAATCGTACAGGGAGAAAAATCTCCACGAGGCTGGCATTCTTGCGATTGCCTGGGAGAGTGATACATCGAGCATTTTCGACGATCGCATTTGCGTCTAAGTTAGTTTCGCTTAGTAAGGAGTTATCCCGGTGACCGTGGATTCGTTTGAACTCAAACATTGATAATAGTATTATTTAATTTAATTATTCGTAGATCGTATTATTCATTAGGCTTAGTGTTTGTTAGACTTATTATTAGTTGTACTTATTATTTGTTAAGCTTAGTGATAGACCTGTATATACGTGTAAATAAAATCTCGGCTTTGTGAAACGATGGCTAGTTCACATGAAGAGTCGTCGCGCGCCCAAAATTCGAATCGTGATCCGACATATATATGATGTATAATGCAAAATAAGGATATAAAACTTAAAATTGATTTCACAATTACACTTGAATATGGTATGAAAAGTAAGGTTTGAAAGAAAATTTCAGATACATTGATTTCCGGAGTTATTTAATTGCTTTTCATGTTTAGTTGTAACTTTCCACAATTGGCCAAATTGCAAAATTCATGCCATTGACATTAAGGAAACAATATAGAGTGTAATAAAAGGAAAACAAGAAAATACAAATTCTGACAGTGAATTTAGTAAAAAATCAAGAAAAAGTAAGACAGACGTTAGGAAACTATAGCAAAATAAAAGAAGCTCGAGAGGGCAGCGATAACCATAACAATAAGAAAGAAACACAAGAGAAAGGTCACTAAAATAAATTACAAAGTGTAAAATAGCAGTAGAAGACAAAAAACAAATAACAAGTAGGAGCAAGGAAAATAAGTTATACAAAAAAGGAAATGAAGAAATGATTTTAAATCAAACCTTAAATCCTACAGAAAGTACATATAATGTTAAAGGGAACAAAGAATATGAAAGACAAATTAAAGAAGGTAAGAAAAATTTATCATTAATTAAGAGAGATTTTATATTATAATAGAAAGATACCAGAATATAGAAAAAGGTAGGAGAAAAGAAAAGAAAATGAGCAGATGAACAAAGCAAAATGGGCAGAAGAAAGAAGCAAACTAACAAAAAAAAGTGAGGTAATAGAAGAGTCAGACAAAATTAAAAGAAGAAAAGAGAGGAAAAACTATTATTATAAAAAGGTTGTAAATAAGAGATAAAGTAGAAGAACCCAAAATGAAATTGAACATAAATAGATTAAACTTTGTTTCAGGGCATCACTCTTTTCTGGTCATTGTTTGTATCCTCTAATGTTATTTCATGAATATGAAAATGAATATGAGAACGAAAAATAACAGGTTTGAGTTTAGTGATCAATTGTTTCACAAGTAGTGATCAATATATAAATTGATTTGGCAAAGGCAACTTTTGGTATTTTGTACGAGTGGAAAAATATATATAACCCAACTTATATTATAGCGAAAACATTCATGTTATGGACAGAAATTAATGCTTTAATGGTAATCTGACATAAAGACAAAATCAACCATACACAGTGTAGGTATATGGTATAAGAATATGGGTTCTCCACTACTCAACAAGAATAGATAAAATACAAACACATTTCCTAAAAAGAATATTATACATACTGAAATACCATGTAATGCCAGATTATGTGATTAAAAGCAATAAGAATAGTCTTGGAACAAAAAATAATAAAATGAGGCATAAACTACATGTTAAAACTGGCAAACATGGGAGAACACATAATTAGACAGGAAAACATTGCAAAAAGTAATACACACATAATAAACTCAAATAGAGTTACGAAGCCGATGGTACAGAAATAATAATAAATTTAAACTGAACAATAATAGAAGAAATAACACAAATACTTGCTGGATAAAAGAAAGAAAGAATAGAATAATCTACTTATAGTGAAGTATATAAATATGCTAAAAATATAGAAAAAAATAATTAAAGTTTCTTGCATATGAAACTGTTATTAATAACTAAAAGGATAATCAAAGTTAGAGTAGCTGGGAGACAGGAACAATCAGTGAATGCAGAAAATAACATAAAATACAAAACAGATGAAAACAAAATGTATAATATGTGTAAGAAAAATATATTGGATAATATTAAGATTTTACAACAAAATTCATTAAAAAACAACAATAGGATGGTGATTTTTTTTCTGACAAAGAAAAATAGTTACAAGGACTGACAAATTTTATTAAAAAGCAAAAGCAGCATTAAGCTAAGATCATTTTATCATAGAAGAATAGCAATTCAGACAAATTCACAAATTATAATAATCTAAGAACAACTTAAATACTTTGTTATGTTTGTTTTGCAGTAACCAACAAATTTAAAGACTTAGCCTAAGTATAAATATGCCATAAATAATTCTATGTAGAAATAAACATAAATAATATTAAATAAATAGAACTTTTCTTATTGAAATGTGACAGTCTGTAATAAAAGATAAATTAAAAAAGAAAAAATAACTTTAACAAAAAAGAAATTTATAAAAATTTATTCTTAAAAAATTGTGGCCAATCAGATACGTGAAATAAAAGATTATTAGAAGAAACATGATTAGTCTACAAGAAGATCATACGAAAGGAGAAATGAAACATGTACCGTATTCTCTCAACATACGATTGCGAAGAAGTTTACTTACTCTATATTTCATTTCCGAACTTCTTCGTTTCCACGCAGTCATAGCAGTTCAGAACTATTTTATGAAAATCAAGAATTTCCTACATCAAATTATTTGATTTGCAAGATCTCATATATTTCTAAATTACTTACACAAAATTAGTACAGCCTATGAACAATGCAAACATTAAAAAGAAATAAGCGATACAGTAGCCCAAACAAGGACAAAGGTTGAAATAAGACAACAAAAATAGCAGTTATTATTCAAATTTGTATGAAAAATCCTTCAGAAATTAAATTCTTCTTTTAATGAAAGACGGTTATATATATGAAAATCAAAAATGCAGTAAAAATACAAAAAATATAAAAGAAGAAAACTGTATTTGTTATTACGACTTACTTTTGCATGTAGAATAATTTCCATTTCGGTTACTGCACTACCCCTGTTATTAAATAGGTTTTGGAGTTCGATATTTAATTGATTCACACATATTCAGTTTTTATATTCTGTATTTCACCACCATGTACAGCCATATGAACACACCGGATACTCTCAGATAATTAACACGTGGCAGAAACTAAAACAAAAGGGCGTCGTTAGAAGTCGTACCAACTTCGCATGTAGGAACTAGTGATCATACCAACATGACATTTATCTCAACAGATTAAACAGTACTGAACTCTATGATGATGCGCTAGCATGATATAATGTCGACGATGAGGTAGCGTTGTTTGCTGATTGGTTATACTTCAGGACTACATGTGGGACCTCTGTACGATCGCTGGTTAAATCGGTCACTTTGCGATATGCTTATGAAATCTAAACGTAATTCTTTTGTTAACATTTTCATAATTATACTTCAATTTTAGGATTAATTAAACAAATATTTAATAATTATTTTAATATCGATTACTATATATAACGATTATTATAATGCGAAATTTTATGTGTAAATAGTATGTTAAAATATGTAAATGTATATAAAATAAAATATATAAATGTGTGCATATGCAAAATATATTACATGTGTGTGTACCTACATTTAAAACACGTAACAGTTATACAATATTCTAGATTACGAATTTGGATTTATCGTTCATTATGTTCTTTCATTACAATTTAGTTGTCAGTTGCAAATCGATTCATAAGTTTCATAAGGGAAGGATCTTTTTATTGCAAATAGACTAATGGAAAGTTTTTCTCTAAAATCAATTGCAAATAATAATTTTGAATAAAAACGGAAGAAGAAATGTCTTTCCTAAAGGAAGAAAAATGAATAAGGTATGAAAATCTAATAGCTGATAAAATTTTATTCGTTATTCCTTATTGACTGTCGATATTAGACCTTGATATTTCGTGTCAGGTATCCCTATCTCTGACATTCAATAAGAAAGGAGAACGTTTGTTTAGAACCTTACGTCCTCGAGAATGTTTCTTGTCCTATAACAAACAGTTTTTCTAAACAAA